>NW_024039262.1:0-190000 GCF_016077235.1 Cyprinodon tularosa | reverse complement strand
GTGTTGGGGACGTTACTTTGAAAGAGTAATTAGTTAAATTTACTAGTTACTTCTCCCAAAAACTGAGTTACTGAGTTACTCCACAATAAAAGTAACTAGTTACTAGTAAAAGTAACTACTGCGTTAATTCTGTGTTTCTCGCCCCCGTAACCCTCACCACCCAGCCCCCACCTTCTCGCCGTGTGTTTCAAAGCCAGCTGAATAGAGCGGCAACAAAGACAAGAACCTGCAGAGAGTTTTGCATTTATTGCAACTCAACGTAAATGACTCTTCTTATAGGGGTTGTTATAGATACTGCAACATCCATCTGTCTGTCTGTCCGTCCATCCATCCCGATTTCTCCCTATAGGCTAACATTTGATCATTCTCGCTGTGCGGAGATGCAGGGGAAACGCAGCTCGACGTAACACCGGTATTTCCATCAGGAAAACGCTGTTTTGCTGCTGGAGTCCTCCTCACTCTCCATCTCTCTGTGTGTGCTGTACGTTAACACCCACCAGCAGAAACACCCACCTACCCAACTGACAGACGGAATCTCACTATACATCAGCCATTATCATCCTCCCCTCTCTCATGACAAGGCGCGCAAGAGTCCTATTATGAAAAAAGGTTGATTGTGCGACCTGAGTAACGCGCAGTAACGGGGTGTCTGCAAATGTAACTGTGTTATAGTTACAGTCAAAGTAATTAGTTAGATTACTCTTTACTAAAAAAAAAGGTAACTGCGTTAGTAACTGCAGGTTTTCTAAGGTTTTGAAATTCATATGAGGGCATTTGATAATCTGTGAGTCAAAATCTATAAAATAAACAAAATTGCATCTAAACTGGATTATTTACCATGAACATAAAACACTGATCCAAGCTTTTTCACTTCTGATTTGATTCTGATACTTAGATCTCTGCTGATGCTGATAGTTTTCTGAAACTAAAACTCTGTTTGCTGTAATGTCATCATGTAGGAGGCGGCCATAAGCACACATGTATTCAACAGAAGGCAATTGGGATTAGTAGGTCAGAGGAGGTGGGGATAAATCTAGAAGCAGATTGATAACTGATATTAGCCATTTCCTTATATCCGTTCATGTGTGGCTGGCCATGTCCCCAATTCCTCGTTTTCCAGCCACTTTTGTTGAAATTAGCTTTTTCCCATTCTCTAGCTTTTTCTCCGCCTAGAGCTTCTTTTCCAAACGTACGGCTTTACGATCAACTGGAGGCAGTCTGATATATCTGAAGAAATTTTTTGCATAAACGTTTTTTTTTTCAATGCCACAATCATCTTTTAATTTTAATGCAAATTAAGGCCTTAATTAAAAAAAATTATTTAATGACTTTTAATGATTTTTAATGACCTGCGGAAACCCTGTCCTGAGATCAGCTAAACCATTGTCATCATTCCCTCCATTTTCTATCCTTTAATGTTTTCTTTGATCCCATAAGAGATCTTTCTTTGTTTTAATTGAGACTTTCTGACCATATATGCTTGTGCCCATCTATCATGTAAATGGAGGAAGCAAAGCAATGGATCAGGATCAGTTAGACCAGAGGGGGATCAGTCTAGTTCCTGAGCGACTTCCTGATTCATTCTTGGTCCAACATAGCTGACTTACCTCCTCAGGATGTAGGCAAGTTCTCCAGAGTCTCAATCATCTGATTACTTTATTCAGGTGTGTTAGACCAAGGAAGAACCTAAAGGTTGCCCCTAATGTGACCCCCCCTGGGTTAGACAGAGTCAAAATAATCAGTATCAGAACAGACACCCTGTATCGGCCAAACTCTGATTAAAACAGCAGATTACAATAAAGAAGCAAACTTTCTTGTGTGAGAGAATTTGAACATTAAAGACTGAACAGATCTGGCCTGATGGTTCTGGTCCGTTTTTTAATGATACTGGGTTTAGAACCTGCTTCAGTACTGGGACCGATACTGATATGGATGAGTCCATAATGATTTGATCTCTGCTGCAGGTAAAGACGGGAGCAGTGAGGGTCAAAGGGAGAAGCTGAGTCCACTGATAGATTCTCTGGATCCCGTCAGAAGCTGCATTGTGAAATGTAGCGTTTGGAGGCTTTAGTCTTTTATACCTTGATGCCCTTGGTGTCCTCCTCGTCAAACGAGCCAATGTCAAAAGCATCGGCAGCATTCACCTCTCCCCTGGGTGGGATTAGAGGAGGGGGGTACTGCAGTGGGGAAACAGAGAGAAGATGGTCAAGTGAAAGAGCAACAATTTCTGGTAAATCTGCAGTAATCATAGAAATGCTTTGGACAGATTAGCCGTCATGTCTCCTATGTCCGAGGACAGCATTGGGAACAGGATCAGGCTGCCTCCAAACAGCTGCTCTCATTTCTTCTCCTTTCTGCCGTCATACAAGATCTCATTGTTTCCAATTTCAGACTGAATCCTCGTCCTCCATAGTCTCACCCCCCCATCTGACTGAATTATTTCTGATTTTATTTTTTAACCTAATGTAAACAAAAGATTTTTAGATCCCTGTTAACTTCACCCTGCGTACTTAGCAGGGGGCCCGCTCTGCTGAATTGGCCAAAAACTCGCCGCTCTCCAGCAAAACAAATCATTCAGTCCAGCTGGTAAACTGTTTGATGCAAACGCACCTTTAGAGAGAATAAATGTTTAAAATGAGATTCAGAGGAAAATTTGCCTTCTCTTCCTTCCCTTCAGAAGTCGTATGGACGGCATCCCGTTATCATTTTGCTTAGAGTCCATAAATATTTATCTATAGTAATGTTTATGACCTGATGAACGGCTCCCCCTAGTGGTCTGCAGCTCTTCAAGTTTGCAGCTTCCTAACTTGAAGTTGTTGTTTTTTTTTTTTTAAATTTGCAGAATTTTTTTCTTATAGTTTATTATGTGCTTTCTAACTAGTTTTCATGTCCTTTTATTCTAAGCTATCTCTACAGTAATGCTGCTATAGGATTAGACTTCTGGAGGACATAGGGACCCCTTTTTCGTCATTCTGCTTCATTCTTTCTCTATTCTCCCACTGCAGAATTTGTTAGTTCAATCTCTAATGTTATGCTCTCTGCTTTTTCTCATCATATTAGCTTAATCTGGTCTGTTCCTGTTTGGCTGTGACTCCATCCTGGAGAAAAATATCAGCTGTGCTGCTGCAATAAACACCTTTGTTTATAGATGCTGGAGATCGGGCTGTTTTTCAGTGTAGTCCTGTTTCTCTGACTGTGACTGGCCTCTGACTGCTTCTTTCTGTATCTCTGCTTCTGTCTCCTTGAACCCCAGATGGCCGCTCACACCGAGCCTGGTTCTGCTGGAGGTTTCTTCCTGTTAAAAGGGAGTTTTTCCTCCCCACTGTCACTACAAGCATGCTTAGTGTGAGGGATTGCCTTCGAGTCAATGAGTCGATGCAATCAACTGGTTTTCCTTAGAAAACTTTGAATCAATTTGACTGGATGATCTGGTTTAACTGTAAAGTGCGTTGAGATAACGTGTGTTGTAAATTGGCGCTATAGAAATAATCTGAATTGAATTTTGAATTTGCTGTGAAATCAAAGATTTACACGTTTGCATCCCTCAGACACCTTAGAGAAGAACTGACCCATTTATTATTAACCAGTGGCTTACGTAGGCTTTAAGGAGAAGCAGAGTTTCTATCTAATATTTAAGATTTTAGATGCAGGCTGATATTTTCTGACATTATTAATTTTTGGAATACATCAAAATGATTTCTGAATAATACAGCTTTCGCTGACAGTTAAGTCTGACTCTGATGATAGAGGTTACGTTTAGCGTTCAGCGAGCATTTCAGGTTTCTTTTTGACTTCAAAATAACCCAAAATAAACAGCTAAATCAGGGGCATGGAGTTCTGACTGCTCATCTGTTAAATAAAAATAATTTTTATACAGCTTTCATAAATGCAGAAGGAAAAAGTCGCCAGCAGCTCAGAGAGAAATCAAAGGTGAAAACAAAGGGAGGAGGCTCACTCACCTTCTGCAGGTACACCTGCTGCCAGTCGATACCTTTGAAAAACATGTGCTCCTTCACCTCTAGTGCTCTGCAGGTGTGGGGAACACAAACCCAACTGTTAGACTTCACATCAGCACTAGGTGGCAGCGTTGCACAGAAAGCTAATAAATTTGTCTTTCAGTCATGCAGATATAAAATAAAACCACTGAAGAACCGAGCTGAGTTCCAGTGATCCCCCAGTGACTCCAGTCCTAACCATTCCCACCTCAAAGCTAACTGCTAAGCTGCTCTGTGAGCATGACGGGTTCATACCCTCGGCCCTGGCATCCCAGCCGCTTGGACACATCCCTTTGCAGCAACCCCTCCAGGAGATCTTTTAGCTCTGGGGTGAATGAGTCCGGCAGCTCCACATTCTGCGTGGAACAGAAGAAAGAGGAAAGGAACGTCAGAGTGAGAGGTCTCAGGATGGATCGGCGCAGTTTTACACAAACAAGAATTCAGATGAAACCTCATATTTGTTCACACTATGAAGAGCAGAGTCTTTTTTCCCTCCCACTGTCTAAATCAAACTCCTTGTGTTTTGAGTCAACAGGGATTAACATCATTATGTTTGCTAGATAACAAGCCTGCTTTTAAGGCTAGGCTTAAAACTTTCCTTTTTGATAAAGCTTATAGTTAGAGTGGCTCAGGTTATCCTGAGCTATCTCTATAGTTATGCTGCTATAGGCTTAGACTGCTGGAGGACATAGGGACCACTTTTTTATCATTCTATCTCTATTCTCCCACTCCACAGAATATGTTTGTTAAATCTCTAACATTCTGATCGCTATAGTTTTTCTAAGAGTAGCTTCATCTGGTCTGTTCCTGTTTGAAACTTTTCAATTTGACTGTACTGGTGAACTGTAAAATGCTTTGAAATAACGTGTTGTGAATTGGCGCTATATAAATAAACTGAATTCAATTGCTTAACAGGATCACAACACAGTTAAATATCTACTTTTTCTCTTCTTCAAATGAATCAATTTAGGACAAATTCTTCATCATTTAGTCAAACTTAGCTAAAAAGCAGAATTCCACAAGTTTCTGGTGATAGTTTGGATTTTAGCCCACTCCTCAGAGCAGAACAGCTGGAACTAAAATGTATTTTCTGACTCTTAAACCTCCAGCCTCTAGGTGGCAGCAAAACGCTTTTTATTGAGCTGCTCTGCACCAGCGACAGTATATATTAGGATAAATTAAACCATCAAACTTTCTTTCTGATTCAAACCCAAACAGACTGATTTTAGAACCAAAGACTAAACATTTATTTTAGGACGAAGCGCGTTCATGTAAATGTGTAATAACACTATGAAGTGATGCTCGTTCCTGTATTATTAATGTTAATACCATTTAGGCCTTTTATTCATTATTTTTCACTATTGTAAAACTATATAGATGATCGACAGTCCAAACATTATTTTATCAAATTTATTAATTTTTTTAGGCTGTTTTTCTTTTTTTAATTTTTATCTTCATTCTAATCTTTCATTGTCTGGTTTTAAATTCATATCCATACAGTTAATTCCCACCACCTGAAAACAGAGTTTTATTTACACAGAACTGACGACTAAGGAGTTTAAACAAGGATATAATACATTAAATATAGATAAGAGCCAAAGTTGAACACGTTTATGTCTCCTTTTCAGGCAGATAAGCAGAGGTAAACTTATTACTTTTCTTATCTGATACGTACGCATCATCTATGTGTGCAGGTGAGTGAATCAGCATTTACATATTTACAGATATATTTATAGATATTAATTGATAAATTCTTTTGTTTTTTAATATGTCTAAAATAAAATAAACCGATTAGGACAGGAATCTAATTTTATCTCAAACAGCAATGCTACGTTCAGACCGCAAGCAGCAGAAGCAGCTAGTTCAAATGAAAAGTCAACGGTTGACTCCAATTAAGGCACAGCAAAAGGTCCTGCAGCGTGTTTTAAGCAGCGCCTCCTAAAATATGTTGGATTTTATTATTCTGGCACCTGCAGTATGGATTATAGTAGCAGAAAACCGCGAAGAGGGGACCGGGCCAGAGGCTGCCATTGAATGGGATTCCCAGTGACAGAGCAGCGCTGGTGTACGGGGGTCTGAGCGGCTCTGACAGTGAAACAATATTTGAAGGCAGGATTGTAATCTGGATGAACTGACTGCACAGATTAAGTTTTCAGGTCAACTTTCTCACTGAAAAACATATAAAAGACTACTTTTTACCTTCTGATTACAGAAAATATAGCTGCCATTGTTACAGGAAGAGAAAGGTTTGGGCAGCTCAGCCCATAGCGCATCAGAACCGCTTTTAGACCGCACAGCTAGAGCAGCAAAGATGCTTTAGCTGCTGGTCAGAACTACACTTGAACAAGCATCAAAAATGAAGCAGCACGCGGGTTTTTGGTTCTCCTGCTGCATGCGGTCTAAACTTAGCATAACTGAGAAGAAATAACTTTTTTTGACGTCAAATAATCAGATCATTAGTCTTTTGAGAACTTATTAAGGAGCCTTTTGATTCAGAAGTGTTGAAGCAGGGAAGGATCTATATCTACATTCACACTGCAGGCATATGTGACCCAGATCAGATTTTATTGTGCATACGTGGCTCATTTCTGACTTTTCTGAAAGTTTCCAAAGGTCAGATGAGGCCATTTCCACATGTGAAACGTATCGGTTGTTTTAAAAGTGTCCTCGTGTTTCATTTCCTCTCAAGGCTCCGACTTCTCACTCATTCAGACTCTCCCTCCAGCAGAGGAATCACTGCTCCACAAAAAAAGCACTGGAAACAGCTCTGATCTCTTTTTTCTTAACTTTCTCTGTCTTATGATGGGATCATTATTGTCGGCTGATGTCAACCTCTGTCCTGACATCTGTAAACAGCGCGCCGCCGTTTACGGATGTCTCAAAAACTGCATTTGATCAAAAGTGGACCTGCAGTGTGAACATAGGCCAAAGCTTTCTGAGTTTGTCTCCACTGGCCTAAACAATCACTTCAAAACCAAAATCTTTTTCTAAATGTAAACATCTGGTTCCAGCTGAGGATGTGTTTCTTCATCCCACCTGGATGATAACCCAGGTGCTAGAGCAGAGTTAATCCTGCCTGCAGCTTAACTGCGGATTATAGACGCAACATTAAAACCTAACAGTGATTACCGTGGAGCTCAAACTGCATCTTTATACCGAGAAAAATATTTAATAGGTTTGCATTTTCAAAGTAAGGAATCCTTTTTGTTTTTTTTCCATGTTTGTCTCAACAACCGAAAAAACTAAACCTGCAGGTTCTGTGTGATTCCAGATGTGGACAAACTCATCTAAGCACGCCTTTAATCCTGGCATTAGGTTCTCCCATACCCACAATCCCAGGCGCCCTAAGGAAGATCAGCAGCTTTTGAGCCAATAGAAAGGGAACCAACATGCTGCTGAAAGGACTGGGTTCAACCACTCATCTCTATTTATTCACTGGATTGCTGATAGCCTAAAAAACGTGAAGTCATTGGCCACCATATTGGTACTCCCCAGTCCCACGGAGATGCGCAGTAAAAAGGCCTACAGGTTTAGCATTTGGCTGCAAAACCAAGCAGCTCCTTTGTTGTGGGAAAATTGTTCCACTGGTAATTTCACTGTCAGTGGATGAACTAACCAAGGAAATCCACACATACGCTGATGTGTCCCAAAGTATAGTATGTGGCGTAACATTAGTCCGGCTATTAGCCATTGACATTGTGTCTAAAGTTAGAAAATAGAAAGTGGAGTAAATAGAAAGTAATCAACTGAAATGTCAATGTAATAATTCATTATTAGTTGGATGACGCTGTCGTTTTTGTTTGTTGTATTTCTCATTGTAAAAAGTCATGAGCTGAAATATATTGCATGTTAAATTGACGTCTAAATTCAGTGTAAAGAGGGAAGGGTTACTTCAGTTCACAGGCATTAGCAATGGATTGTGGTGTCCAACACCCAGCCAATCCCGTTAGGTTTTCTTAGTCACGTGACGTGACGCTTGTGACGCTTATACTGTAGGTAAACCAGCATCACGGAGCCGATCATGCAGGCTAACGCTAACTCAGCTACAGAAAAATTAAAGTAATAAACTCATCGTTGAGTTAGTGTTAGCTTGCATGACCATTGACTTCATAATGACTATGCAATGTGATGTGCCGATTTTCTTTGTATAATGCTGATGCTATGAAACAGCCAGTGTGTGTTAAAATAATTAATTTATCTTTATTTTAAAAGCGTTACGCTCCCCTGAAAAGGAGAACATCATCATGTTTGATGCTGTAGCGACCAGTCTAACTAGAGGGTACCAATATGGCTCCCGGTGGCTTCACTCCAACCTGTACTACCGACGTTCTATCAGCAATCCAGTGAATGTAGATCAGTGGGTTCAATGCTCTGATGGCGGATCTGTTTGGAGAACTGATTGATATCCATGTTAAAGATGAAGGCTCCTGTGAACAGAGCAGCCAACAGGAAATCCAACCCAGGCTGATCAGGGGGCCGCGGGGAAGCTGGAAAACCAGCAAAACAGCCAAACAAAACATTAAGGCTGAATTTCACAGAGAAGGAATGATTTAGGAGAAAACCATCCACTGCATCGAGATGGAAGAAGAGAAAACTGAACCAGAAAGGAAACATGGAGCAGCGAGTCTCATGAGGGAACCGGTTGAGAAGGTCTGATGTAATGAGCGTCGAAAGCAACCTTCTCTGACAGAATCTTTGCCGCAGCTCGTTTGTCTGCTGCTGAATGGAGATGTTTCAGAGAGCAGAGGTGCCAGCGAGCGGGCCCCGCTCCATCCATCTCTCCCCCCCAGGTGTCTGCTTCCTTCTTCTTTATGCAGCAGGGTCATTCCTCATCTTTAATAAACACACAGACGACCAGGGCCGTATTTTTAGACCGTTTTCTCTCACAGTCTTTCACACAGCCGCTGGCAGCCATCTCTCTCACACCCAGATTATCTGCGTTAGAGGATAAACCAGATTGAGTGGCTAGATTTAAATCCTAATCTGGGTTTATTGGGATCATACTTTCTCTGTTTAGACATCCTACTCTTGCAAACGGTGGGAAATGGGAGGGGGGGTCATGAATGAACTGGACTCGATTAGGTCCACTTTGGATGCATCAAATGCTGGTTCAGACTGAGGCACATGGTGTCAGTGGGCTGGATGGATGTAAGTCACCCTGAGCGTGACTCATCATGGCATCTAAAGCAGATGGATCAGACAGAGAAGCAAAGGAAAGTCCAGCGGAGCATTTCAGCCATTTCTTCTTTATTCCTCTACAGCCCTGAGCTAGCCTGTCCCTGCTGCAGACAGGAATCCACACAGCATGATGCTGCCATCACCGTGTTTCCTGTATAGCGGATTCCTGTGTAAATTCTCATGATAAACACATAACAGGCTAAATTTGGAGGTTTTTTCTCAGTCACTGTCTGTTTTTCTGCCTGGCTGTGTGTTTCCTGGACAGGGCCACTTTTTACAGTTGCTTTTTGTATCTCTGCTTCTGTCTCCTTGAACCCCAGTCGGCCTCAGCAGATGGCCGCTCACACTGAGCCTGGTTCTGTTGGAGGTTTCTTCTTCTGTTAAAAGGGAGGTTTTCCTCTCCACTGTCGCTACAAGCATGCTTAATGTGAGGGATTGCCTTCAAGTCAATGAGTCGATGCAATCAGCTGGTTTTCCTTAGATAAAAACTTTGAATAAATCTGACTGGGTGATCTGGTGAACTGTAAAGTGCCTTGAGATGACTTGATGTGAATTGGAGCTTTAGAAATAAACTGAACTGATGCTTTCAGCAGCGCAGACGTCCAACTTCCTGAACAATTTGATGCCAATCAAATCCTCGTTTTCTCCTAGTTTACTATAAAACCAGCTCTGAGCAGAGCTCCACCAACAGCTGTTAGCTTTATGGGTGCAGTTATCGATTAGTTCTGTAATCCATTAATCTATTGATTAATCTGGAAAAACAGTTGGATCAGAATTAAACCAGTGCTGCTTTAACAGAATATCACCAGGGATCCAAATAAAGCATATTTACAAAGAAGCTACTTTTACAATCTAAAATGGAAAATGTTTATATTTTTCGATAAAGTTTTAACTTCATTTCTGCTCCGAGTCGGTTTTTCTCTCAGCAGGTTTATACATGAATTTAACCCTTAAATTACCAAATTACTTGACATTATTTCAATAATTGATTAATATTGTTAATGGTTTCAGGTCCATTTTTTTCATTAGTATAAAAATGTGTTGTATATATTTTTTGTTAAAGGAATAGTCCGCTCATATAAAGAATTCAAACTTCTGAAAGTATTTTAAATATGAAATTATTACATACTGTTCAATAAATGATAAGTGTTTTTAATTCAGAGTAATTTCATTTCAATGTGCTTTACTGGAGGCATCCATGTTTGTCAAAGAACACTACTGCCACCTACTGGTTTGTGACGTCACGGTGCGGTATCGGCTGTTGATCAAGTCCCAGTGCTGTATCTGGTGTTTGTCACAACGCGCTATTATCCAAGTATTCTTGAAAACATTCTTCTTACAAATGTTGGCTACTTATTAAGGGTTTTTTCTCTGGCCAGAAGTTTGATGGCAAATCCTCCCTCTTCCAGTTGGCAATGCAACAACGAACCCGTCCATGGAGGATCAGGAATCGGAAAGGTGAAATAATTAATATTCTTTTTCACTTTTACCCGATGTATTACAACTATTAACTATAGCTCTGGTGAATTTCAATGGTGAAGTCCTCTGGAAATCTTCAATAATTGTTGTTGATTGCAGATGTGTCTAGTAGTTCTCATTGATTTTGCTTGTAAAGCGGGGAGAATGGCGCTAGGCTTACCGCACCGTGACATCACTGCTGGAAAACGGCAGGAGGGAGGTATTACTATATTTGGGCAAAAATGGCCGCTCCCAGACTCAGTCATCGCGGCAAAAAATATTGTTTTTATTTGGTTACTGATTAACATTAAATTCATTAAATCACTGCAAACATGTTAGTTTTAGGTATAATGATCCATTGATTATTCCTTGCTGACCGGACTTTTCAGTTAACCTAACTTCTGCTCCAAGTCTGTTTTTCTCTCAGCAGGTTTTTAAAGTCTGTATGATGAATTTAACCCTTAAATTAGTAAATTACTATAATATATTTACTATAATTATTTCAAAATTTATTAATGTTGTTAATAGTTTCAGGTCCAACATTTTTCTTAAGTATAAAAATGTGTTGCATACATGATAAAGTTGATGGGGTGTGAATACTTTGCCTACAAGTCACTGGAGGCGTTGCGATGACCTCTGACCCAGTGAGCAGAGCTGGATCTTTTTTTTCTTCCACTGATCATGGAAACATTTCTATCTGTAGAGCAACTTCGACCTGATCGCAGCTCCGTTTGGACTCTGCTCACTTCATTTGTGCATCCATAAAATATTGTGTGCATGTGGAATTAAGTGAAGTTGACTTGAGTAAAGACTCATATTGCCTCCAGTCTTTATAGCGTGTTTACAGAGAGGAGGTTGGAGGTGTAATGAAGGTCTACCTGCAGCTGCAGGGACATGTCTTACCATGGTCAGCGTCATGCGGTCTATCTCATGTTTGTCTTTGGTCTTGTGCTGTCTGAAGGGGCTGTGCCTGCAGAGGACAGACAGGAGAGCCTGATAACGTCACTGAAGACAAGTGGAAACAGTAAGAAGGAGATGAAGTGAGGGGAAAGAGGGAAGAAAGCGGCTGCAAAGAAGCAACATCACCTAACTGGCTCTTTTCCAAACAGGCCACTCTCCTCCCCTCTAAGTTAAAATGTGAAACTGTGTTTATAAAAGCTGCAGCCTAATCATTCTGAACAGACCCATATTTGACTCAGAAAGCCTGGATGTTTTATCCGTCATCACAGTTAGACCCGGTCATGAATGTGTTAAAACTCTGCGCTTTTGCATCGGTTTCTGAATAAATGCAATGGATTAAAAAAAAGAAGAACTGATTAAAAACATTCCTTTCCGACTAAAGAATATATCCGTTGTATTTCTGCAGCGACAAAACGATCGACTCCAAGCTGGACTCGTCCAGCTGAAACCATCCATCTAACCAGACCGGTTGCTTAAAAAAGAGCGACCCATTGTCTACTTCTGTTGCCAAGGGTTACCTTGAAAGAAGAGAGACGAGTAACTGTGTCTGAGCAGAAAAAAAGGCTGAACGTTGAAAGAAACGGCTGCTGAGAACAAGACGAAGAGTGAGACTTGGGCTGCAGCAGAACCAGGAGTCCAGTCAGAACCAGAAGTGTGTCAGAGAGTTGAGGGCTGTTTAACCGACAGCGTGAGGGAGTGAAGGTGCTGCAGGTTTAACAAAAACAACAGCTTTAATGGCGCCATCGCATAAAACCTCAATATGGTCCCATATTCCATGTTGATTTCTAACCAGTCGTCAGGAGGTTTGGTTTGGATTTTTTCTAGTGTCCTTTCCTTGAGAAAGGAAAGGGAGGTTAGAGGAGAGGAGAGAGACATCAAGCAAAGGTCAGCAGGACTGGGACTCGAACCTGCGACAGCCGGTATGTGGGTCCTACAGCAGATATTTAACAAAAAATAGTTTGGTTTTATTTAAAGATCATTTAATATTTGCAGATTAGAATAACTTTAATGATCAGAGCTCAGTGTAAAAAGACTATCTGGATGTAGAGGTTGTTTCTGTACGAGTCACATCCATCCATCCAGTGGATGTCCTAATCTGAGGGTGTAGGGACCAGATCTGCTTGAGTTCTGCACATGCCAGTGACGTTGCGCTAGATGATTGGCTGAACGTTGCCGCATGATGTAAAACATTGGGGTTGCCTAGAAAACAATAACATCACGCAGCGTCCGTGTGCCGAGTCGGGAGCTTCTGCAGCCTTACGGCTGATTTATACACAGAAACCAGGTCGTCCGTGCATTTCGCAGACACTCTGCTGCACCTCTCCAAAACTGTAGGTTACCGCAGACAGTGCCGCAGACAGCAGGCCTCTGATTGGTCAAATCTACATCAGCTCTACACTATGCGCATTTCCAGTTTGGTACCTTACCGGCTTGTTTTGTTTGTATGACCGCCATTGTGGAAAAAGACTCGTGAAGATGGACCAGCTAGAAGAGTGAGGTGTGAGAGAAAGCTGGGACCCTTTTTCATCCTGGATTCCCACTCTTTTTCACCCTCATGTCCCTCCATTGTCGCACAAACTTGCCCCAACTCCCTCACCGCCTGGACCGTAGCTAGTTCCTGATTGTCCACTCATGCGTTGTGGCGTGGAATAATATCCAGCCAGGCCAACAATTCCCTTTAACGACCCCTCTTTAAGAGACAGACAGGTATGGAACATTGGAGGCTAACTAAAGACGCCCAGCAACCCCCATTCCAAAGGGGTGGACCCGTTCGTCTGTTTCAATTTGCAAAATCAAGGCTTTGTTGGTCTACTCTTCAAAGCCTCGAAGTCGACGCTATTTCTGACATTTTTAATTGAAAAGCTTCCTGGATGGGAAGCAAAACATCTTTAAACTGGGAAACAAAGTCCAGTGGATTGTTTTTTTACTTTTTTGGACTGAACCTTCACCTTCATGCAGCTTTCAGTATTCGCTACATGTGTGGCCTTTTGACCAAACTCTGATCTACATTCCTGCCAAATCTCAAATCTCTGCTACTTATGGTTTTCCCCTTCTCACTTTAGAGGGCGCTGTAGAGTCATTTGGCCACACCCATTTTGAATTCCATTAAAATATGTTAATTTTCACAGGAAGACAATTTACTGCTCAGTTCTGAAAAAGTCAGATTTCCAGGTAATGACTGACTGCATCACAGCTTGGGGAACAGGAGCTTCAGCAGGAGCGCTGATTAAGAGGTATTTCAGTGGTTCCTCATGCTGGAAACATCCAGCTGTCTCTCTCTCCGTCTCACACCAACTCTTCCTCTTTAGATTCAAACATCAATGGAAAGTCACCTCACACACCTTTCCCTGGATTTGGGCCTGCTGGGACCAGACCTCTGGCATTTACACACTCCAGATCAAACACACGCGCGCACTGGCTCTCATAGAGAAACAAGATCAAAAACACAGCAAACAGAAGGCGGGCGAGAGGAACTCTGAGAGAAGGGATGTGAGCGGACTCAAAGAGGCTCGCGCTAAGTGCCAGAAGAGCTTTCAAAGCGTTCAGGAAGTCAGGATGTGGAGGGAGTGGAGAGCGTGGCAGAGGAGGGCGATAAGGAGAAGGTAAGGGGATGAGAGCGGCGAGGAAAGCTGCAGCTTTTTACCCTCTGAGGAGTTTGAAGAGCATGCAGCCCAAAGAGAACCAGTCTGCGCTGCTGTCGTACGCCGTTCCCTTCTGGAGGACCTCTGGAGCCATGTAGCCATGAGTCCCACTGTGACAAACACACACCAAGGAAGAGTTAAATCACACATTATTTAAAAATCAGAGAGGAACATTTACTCTGTTTTACAAAATGCAAAAAACTAGAAATAAGTAAAACATTCTCAAAAAAAGTATATTTAACCTTAATTTGAGTAGGTAAATAAGATGATTTGCCATTGGGCTGAGATAATTAGATAGGAGGAAGTCAGAGTACCCAGAGAGAACCCACGCATGCTCAGGGAGAACATTCAAACTCTGCAGAAAGACCCAGGGTGGGAATCAAACCCAGAACTTTCTGCTGCAAGGCAGCAGCGCTACCCACTCCGCCACTGAGCAGCCCATATTGAATTAATCGTCAACTAATTTTCTAACCGATTAATCGTTAAACGGAGTATAGAGACTGTAAAATGGCTTCAGCTGACAGAGCGACCCACTTAGAGCAGCAATAACATCAAAATTGTAAAAAAAAAGTAAGCATTTTGCATTTAAGATAAAAATCATTTTCCTCTGTCAATCTCCTCTGTCCAGAACTCAAGTGGAAAAGTTCTAGTTTCACCTGGTTTAATTTTCAAAAAATACTCCTTAAAGGAACCTTTTGCTATCTGATTATTCATCGAAATAAGTATTGAGAGATTGATAATTTTGCTAATTAATCACTATTTGCAGCCCTACTTTTATCATATGTCTATTCAATAACTTAAAAAAAAAAGGTTTTTAAATAGAAATGTTGGATTTTTTTATGGGCTTTGATTAAAGTGCAGTGAATTAATTACAGAAGCTATAATAACTTCAATTCCAAAGCTTAATGGAGTCCTTCCAGTAGTTTATAAACCTGAAATATGGGTCAGATTTTCTCTGACTAAACAGTTTCAAACAGCGGTCAGCAGTCTGGTTATTGCCGAGTCCAGATCGAGGAAGTCATCCAACAATCCGCTGCTCTGTTGTAACATATCGGGCAGGTCTCCTGAACCACGCTGTTGCACTTCGACACAGGATGCTCTCTATTGTGGTTCTGTAAGGGTTCACATGTACTCAGGAGCCATTTCCAGCTTCCTGAGGAAGAGGAGCCTCTGTTGAGGTTACCTCACCAGGGCTGAGGTGTTCCTGGTCCAGAACAGGGCAGAGGGGGAGTGAAGTGTGGCTGAGCATTGTCCTCTCCTCTCTCCATTAGCAGAGCCATGTTTGGCTGCTGGCTTTCATTGTTTTTAAGGCTTTCAGAGCTTGTGTTTACTTCTACCTCAGCTGCATGGATCTGCAAACCAAGTATAACCTGCACTTCCCTTCTGAAGAATTCTATCTATATTCTCCCATTATTCAGAATCTGTTAGTTGCCATCAACTTGCCTGGTTCTGCTGGAGGTTTCTTCCTGTTAAAAGGGAGTTTTTCCTCTCCACTGTCGCTACAAGCATGCTTAGTGTGAGGGATTGTATTTGAGTCAATGAGTCGATGCAATCAACTGGTTTTCCTTAGATAGAAAACTTTGTATCAATTTGACTGTATGATCTGGTTGAACTGTAAAGTGCCTTGAAATGACATGTGGTGTGAATTTGGCGCTATATAAATAAACTGAATTGAATTGAAATCAACTGCTGCCATCAACACCTTTGTTAATAGATGTTGGAGATCAGCCTGTTTTTCAGTGTAGTCCTGTTTCTCTGACTGTGACTAGCTACATGTGCTCTCTGTATCCTCAGACATGGGAGCTGGCTCTGAGCTCGTCTGCCTGGCTGTGTTTCCTGGACGGGGCCGCCTGTGGAGCTTGTTGAGCTTCTCCTTGAACCCCAGTCGGCCTCAGCAGATGGCGGCTCACACTGAGCCTGGTTCTGCTGGAGGTTTCTTCCAGTTAAAAGGGAGTTTTTCCTCTCCACTGTCGCTACAAGCATGCTTAGTGTGAGGGATTGCTGAAGAGCCAATGAGTCGATGCAATCAGCTGGTTTTCATTAGATAGAAAACTTTGAATAAACTGGATGATCTGGTTGAACTGTAAAGTGCCCGAGATGAAGTGTGTTGTGAAATGAAAAAGTAGAGCAGTAGTTCCTGCAAACTCCAGCATCAAGAAATCAAATTCATATCATGTTAGATTCTTTGCTGCTCAATGTTTCAAAAAACAGAGCTTATCCTGCCAAAAAAAAAAAGTTAAAAAAAATCCACTGGACTTTGTTCCCAAGTTTGAATACGTTTCACTTCCCATCCAGGAAGCATTTTTAATTCAAAATGTCAGAAATAGCGTTGATTTCGAGGTTTTATCCAATAGCCGAACAAAGCCTTGTTTCTGTTTGGAAAACATGCAAATTGAAACGGATGGACGGGTCCACCCCTTTGGAACGGGGGTCGTATGGCTTCTTTGTTAGCCAGCAATACCCCGTACCTGTCTGTTTCTATTCCTGACAGTTTGAATTGAAAAAGCTTGCTGGATGTGAAGCGAAACTTCTTCAAACTTGGGAACAAAGTCCATGGAATGATTATGACCTGGATGACTGAGAATCTTCCCCAGCAAGAAGCTTCTCCTTCCTGAGAGCTAAACATTGTCAGTATCAGACGTTAGCACTTACACACTAGCGTGGGGCTTTTTCTTGGAGAAGTCGCAGGCCAGGCCGAGGTCCGAGATCCGAACGTGGCCGTGTTCGTCCAGGAGGATGTTAGCCGGCTGGGGGGGGGAGACACACAACCAGAGGTTACCATTTCCACCCAGCAGCTTCCAGTTTTGAGCAGATACAGGCAGCAGCAGAAGGCCTCCTGTCCTGGTTTTCCTCTGTGACTCGCTCCCTCTTTTCACTCTCCAACACTCAGAGTTAAAGTAACATGGGAGTTGTACTTGACTGTTTATGGAAGCCCTAAAAATGTTCCCTGAACTCCTGCGAAATAAAGCCATTATTATGGCAACCCGTCCAAACAGGAGAATCGGAGGTAAAACAGGGAAAGGCTGAAAAGAAAAGATTTTGTTGTTGAAGCATGAAGATGAAGCTGATTAATAGCGGTGACTTTGGGAGATTCTTACTCATCAACCTTCTTAATTTATTCAAGCAAGATTTTAAAAAAATAAAAGTTTACTCTGCCACCAGGTAAAATGTTTTAACTTATGTAACCTCTCTGCAGTCAGGATGCTTGCTGATAAAAACCTCGCCTCTTGGCTTTTCGGAGACGTTTTACATTAAATGCTTAGAATGGTAGAAGCTAACTGTCTGTTACCTCCAGCTAAATACTAGGAGACGACTCAAGGTGAATTCAATTCGATTAAAAAAGGCACACATGTACAGCAGCAGCCATTCAAAATGGCCCTTCCCAGTCCAACGCCAGCTGAATGGCAGCCAACTTCCCTGCAACTCCCAGCAAAATCCCCTCCAACTTCCTTCTGCTGGGCGTGCATATTTATTTACTCTGACTCCACCCTTTCACTGAATTACAGGATCTGACCAGGAGATGGCGCTTCTCTTTAGATCTTAATGTCCACAAACTATGATAGAAAGAATATTTTAGTACAAAGATTGATGTTTTAAAGGGGAATGTAGGGGACCAGCCAAGGACCAGAAAAGGGCCCATAAGGGAATATGGGGACATTTTGAATGGCCACTACTGTATTTATTTCAAACACGCATGTAAACTACTCTCCAGGAGCATTTTGGATGTTTTATTCATGCAGATTTAAAACAATGAGCCTTCATCATATCCCAACAATGAATTCATGATCCTCCTGCTTTTTAAGCTCCTGCAGATTCTCTCCAGCTCACATGTGGACCTGCTTCTTTGCGCTCATGTCAACTTTTGTCACTTTGAGGAAGGAACCAACCTTATCAACTAAACTGATTGGCTAGTTTTCAGAAAATCCCGCCTCTTCAGACGGCACAGTTTTCTTCCTGGTTGTAGTTGTAATGCTAGCAAAGAATCTTCAGGCTGAACGCGGTTCCCTTAAAGGAAAAGTCCGGTGAATTCAAACTTCTGAAAATACTTTAAATATGAAATTATTAAATACTTTTCAATAAATGATAAGTGTTTTTAATTAAGAGTAATTTTTATCTGAATGTGTTTTACTGGAGGCATCCATGTTTGTCAAAGAACACTACTGCCACCTACTGGTTTGTGACGTCACGGTGTGGTATCCGCTGTTGATCAAGTCCCAGTGCTGTATCTGGTGTTTGTCACAACGCGCTATTATCCAAGTCATCTTGAAAACATTCTTCTTCCAAATGTTGGCTACATATTACGTGTTTTTTCTCTGGCCAGAAGTTCGATGGCAAATCCTCCCTCTTCAAGTTGGCAATCCAACGATGAACCCGTCCGTGGAGGATCAGGAATCAGAAAGGTGAAATAATTTTTTTCCACTTTTACCCGATGTATTCCAACATCCAGCTGCCATGCACATGGGCATTGTCAGTTTCACTATAGCTCTGGTGAATTTCAATGGTGAAGTCCTCTGGAAATCTTCAATAATTGTTGTTGATTGCAGATGTGTCCAGTAGTTCCCATTGATTTAGCTTCTAAAGCGGGGAGAATGGCGCTAGGCTTACCGCACCGTGACGTCACAGCCAGAAGATGGCAGGAGTGAGGTGTTACTATATTTGGCCGCTCCCAGACTCGATGATCGCGCTGAAACATATTGTTTTAATTTTTTTTACTGATTAACACTAAATTCCTTAAATCACAGGAGATGTATTAGTTTTAGGTATAAATAATGATTCAATGATTATTCCTTGTTGACCTAAAAAGGTAAAAATTGTTTAATTTTAGTATAAATCTTTTATGGATTTCGTTTGACAGCAGCAGAAATATGATCTAAGAGGCGACAATGGCGTCTAAAACAGGATCATGCAAGGATCCATCTTTAAATGTCGTCATTTGCTGGATAAGACAGTACTGATTGTGTCAGAGGGCGTCTGCTTACGGCAGCCTGCAGCGCAGCTCATTATATTACATTTGGAACCTCATATGAGCTAAGCTAACGTTAGCTCCACTGTTTATACAGAGGAAAATTAAGCTTGAATAAAATCTGGTTGGACATGAAGCCAGAATTCGACTCTTTCAGAGAACAGCGATCAGCTTCAAGATGCTTTGCTAACGTTAGCAGACACAACCAGGAACAAAAAACTACTTTTTCAAGAGGCGGAATTTCCTGTGAAGTAGCCAATCACAGGCAGATTACTTTCCCAGGTTGGTTCTTTCCTTAAAGTGACAAAAGTTGACATGAAGACAGGAACAGGTCCGCATGTGAGTAGGACAGAAGCCACAGATGAGAGTTTGGAGGCATGGCTGGGATAAATGTGCATGAACAAAACATTAAAACTGCTGAGGAGAGTATTTTACATATTTCTGCAGTAAACAAAACTGCTTGTTTGAGTATTTATGATGTTAACTACCCTCAGCCTCATCCTCACAAAGGTTATGGAAAGTTTCCATCATTTGATTTCATGCTCCCTCTCTGTTGACCTTAACTCCATTATTTGACTTTATCAGCAGTGGAAACTGCTCCATGACAATGGCGCTACTGCTTTAGCTCTCCAAGTCATTTACATAGCCAGATAGAAGCTTTATTGATCCCTTATGTTATGTTCAGACCATATGTAGCAGGAGCAGCTAGTTTACATGCAAAGTCAAGTTTACAAGTTTACATGCGCATCAAGGCGCAGCTAAAGGTCCTGCAGCGCGTCTGAGCATCTGATGTGCACGCGCAGCTGGAGTTGGAAAAATTCAACTTTTGCTGCTCGACGCGCCACATCAACCAACCGGAATTATTCAGGCTTTTACGATGGTAAACATACGCTGTCAATCTGCTGCTAATTTCATACTGCTTAATAAATGTGTTTATTCAGAGGACGTATGCAGGAAGAAGGGGAAAGGATAGGGTAGCTCCTCCCAACGCACATCAGACAGCTAGAGCAAAGAAAATGCTTCAGCTGCGGATCAGAACTGAACCTGTACAAGCGTCAGAAATGAAGCAGGACACACGTATTTGCCGCTACTGCTGTGTGTTCTGAATGTAGGATAAGGGAAAATTAAAATTCCAGCAGCATTAAGAATACAAATCAAATTAGAAAAAAAACACTAAAATGAGGTGAGGTGGTAGTATCTGTAAATCAGTTAACATCCTTCCTACTAGCTGCAATCACTTTCCTTTGATTTGCACCTTTATACCATTAAAACAAGCAGAAAAATTAACATTTGGCTTTAGGGGTGTGGGGAAAAAAAATCGATTTGGTGATATATCGTGATTTTCTGCTGCCCAATATAATATTGATCCTTCAGTTCCTAAAATTGATTTTCCAAAAAAACTTTTTACCCTAAAACAATGAGGGAAAATGGGCTACCTCTGCAGCGCCACTCTGGTAGATGGCGCTGTGGAGCCTTTTTGCTGTGCAGCGCAGCACCGTATCTGTAGTTGAGGCAGTGTGGAAAATGTGGACTGACTCAACCCTCAAACAAGATGGATTCTGGTGCACATATACAGTACTTACTTTTTTAATCTCTACATTTTATTTTGATAGCTGGGTAAAACATTGCAGTATAAAGTGATACTGAAATATTGTGATAACAATTGTGTATTGTGAAACGTATCTTATCGAACACACATGCCAATATCCATCTCTATTTGACTTTCAGAAGCTTTATTCCATTTTTTCATTAGGCGGTTGTATTAAAATGTTAAAACGCAGAGAAAGCAACAACTAAAACTAAAGACCTGTTTTTAACTCAGAATCAAACCTGTGGCCATTAGCTTGTATAAAAAATAGAACCATATTTGTGCCTCAGAACTTTAATCCCAATCTAAGTTAAAACCATTAAAACGTCTATGATCATACGTTTTTACCCCCTGAATAGAATAGTCATAGAAAGTGTTTAAAGAACTTAAAAACAAGCTTTGAGGAAAAACACTGTTACCTTCAGGTCCCTGTAGACAACGAAACGGTTGTGCATATGTTCCAGACCCAGGATGATTTCAGCGGCGTAGAAGCGCATCTCTTTCTCGCTGAAGACGCCATGCTGAGAGAGGTGGTAGT
The DNA here is from genome assembly GCF_016077235.1 of Cyprinodon tularosa. Lineage (NCBI taxonomy): Eukaryota > Metazoa > Chordata > Actinopteri > Cyprinodontiformes > Cyprinodontidae > Cyprinodon > Cyprinodon tularosa. The sequence continues at coordinate 168,678 of NW_024039262.1, read as the reverse complement.
GCAAGTCCCCCCCTGAAACGCACACAGAAAGACAAAACAACGTGGGGCGTTTAGGGCAGGATGGTATCATCAAAACATTTGTAACAATAAATTTCCTCATTTCAGATGTGATATTATTTTAATATCGAACTAAATAAAAGCCCAAAACAGACGTTTAGAAAGCTGCTCCAATCTAACATGTTGAAAATATTGACTTCCATCTCGGCTGGCCAATAGAGGGCGCTAGGGTTCCGTTCCACCCACCCAATGACCCTGATTAAGACATACAAATATATATTTTATAATAATTTAACTTTGAATTAAAATGTACAATATATTGAAATGTATTAATATATATATATATATATATTAGATGTGCAAGACAAATATTTAATCTTTAATGACCAGTAAAGCGTCATTCCATTTTTCGTCAGATTGGTGATGTATTTCCGCCCTAGGGCGCTAAAGCTTTATTCTGCTTTTCCTGCCTCTTTTTTAAATGTCAGGATCTAACCCAACATGGATTAAAAAGAGGTACGACTGATTTAAAGACCTTTTTAGAAAATGAGCATAGTTGCTTATAAATACATTCTCAGCAAATAGGTTTTATACTAGGGATGCACGATATTGGGATTTTGGCCGATATCCGATATGCCGATATTTTCAAACTCATGTAGCCGATAACCGATATCGATACTGATGTTAAAGCTGGACAAAAATAAGTAGTCATTGAAAATAGCAGTTTTGTTATCCATTTCTGACACTTTGAAAAATAATACACTCCAATATATTTTCATATGCTGATATCAAATAGATTTTAAAAAACGAGGTATCGATCTATTTTACTTTCAAAATCTCGTGAAATTTCATCGTTCTGTTACAAACTCGTGATATTTTGCAAATTCTTGTCAGATTTTGTTAGTAAAATAGATCGATACCGCGTCAATATATCAACATATAAAAATATGGCAAAATTTTGTGAATTTTCGGGGGATTTCGTAGCATAACGATGACATATAGCAATATTTCATTAGTAAAAGAGATTGATATGGTGTTTTTAAATGGCAATATATCAGCATATGAAGATATTGGGATATTTTAATCTATCAATATTTTTTCCCTCGTCTTTAGAAGTTTTTAAGTCTGTAAAAAAGAAGTTTTTGAGGAAGAAAAAGAAGTAGTATTTTTTATTTTTTTTTTAAGACTTAAAAACTCAGAAGCTGATCAAATATCGGGTTAAATATCGGTGGGGTGGCCGATGTCCGATATTCAGTTTTAAGGCCGATACAGGCCGATACCGATAGGGGGCCGATTATATCGTGCATCCCTATTTTATACGTTAAAAAATATAATATAAGCCGACTAATAGCTTCTCCATTATTAAACTGGTACATTATTTTTTTAGGTTTGTGACGCAATATTGAACCAATTCTGACTTTAATCTCAGAATTCTGAAAAGTCCAAATTTTTACTTTTCCCCTATATTAAACTGAAATATTTAAAAATTAGTTAACTTTTTTTTTTCCAGCGGCCCTAATCCTCTTCTGTAGGAACACATTCAATGCCAGTCTGAATTTGCTTCTTTTTTATGTTTTTAACAAACTGTGTCATCATGTTAAGTTTTAAAATCCTTTAACCAATCAGTTCACTTTTCCACTTTCATTGTATTCAGCCTAGGTTTTGGCAATAAACCGGATTTTTACTGTTACCTTCATTCACTACGACAACCTACGCAAATTTTCCCATGTCGGTAAAGAAATCGGTAAAAAATTCTGCCATTTTCCTGTGTGCGCTAGGCTGGTATTTCCTTCGCCTTTAAGACACGGCAGCATGTAGGGGATCACGTGACTCCACCGATCCGATCAGAAGCATAAGCTAATAGAGAGGCAGATGAACCACTGTAATAAACGGAGATCAGTGGAATGAGCCCAGGGAAAGGGCTGTTGAACACAGCTGTAAACCAAATGACATCAGCTCATCCTGTGGAGCTGAGCGAGAGCAGACATGAAGCTGAGCGTGCAGAGAAGAAGTCAAGAGCGCGTTGGCAGAGCTGAGCGCTCAGCAGACCGGCTTTAAGCGAGGGTGTGCGAGTTTAAACGATGCAAATTGTTTTCAGTGCACGTTCAGTTCGATGAAAATTACGCCATAGATGTTGAGCAAAAGAAAACGAAATGAAAAGTTTGTCTGAAAATTGTCGGGGAATACCCAAAGTGACACATCTAACCTCCGCCATCTACAGCACAACCACACTGTTGAAGGCTCCATTACCTTTACGCAAAAATGTTTGAAAGAGAGGAAACATTTTTCTCCTGTTCAATGAGACAATGTTGAATGTTTAAACCTCAATGGGTACAAGACTTTAATATTCAATTAAAAGCAAATATAGATAGATTAGTAGCACTTCCTGCACATGCCTTTATTTCTGATAGAAGAGCCGGAGCATTTATCGCGCATTTATCGCTGGAGATAAAACTACCAAATTTATTGTGATAGTGATTTGAGGTCATATAATTGAGCCTACCGTTCATTAGGTCCAGGATGAAGCAGAGCTTGTCGGGAGTGTGAAAGGCATAGGTCATACAGACGATGAAGGGGCAGTCCTAGAAGGAAGAGGAGCAGACAATCAACATCATCATCAATAAAAAGTAAAACCAAAAGCTCTGAAAGTATCAAAGTAGATTGGATTAGTGGTCAGGTTGAAAAAAGGACAATAAAGTAAGAAAACATTCCATTTCCTTACTATGTTCCTCACAGTGGAAACTGACCGCTTAAATCTCTGAGGCAACTTTTTGTATCCTTCCCCTGAACGACTTTGTTGAACAATCTTTGTTTTCAGGTCATTTGAGAGTTGTTTTGAGGTGCGGAGCCCATGATGAATCTTTAGAGGAGATTCAAACAGGAGAAGAACTTGCAACCGGCCACCTTAAATACATTTTCTCATGATTGGATACACCTGGCTATGGAGTTCAAATCTTAATGCAGTTACCAAACTAATGTTGTGTTTCAGTAGGTCAGTGAAAAGTAGTTAAAGGAATAGTACACCCAAAACATGATTAGCAATCATGCTCTAAAAACATTCTAAATGACTTCATTTCGAGTAAATTCTGGATGCTACCCACTCAGGACACTTGGAATACATTGGACGAGCAGTATGGAGGAATATTGACACGTTTTTGTGGACTTTTATGGACCTTTCTGTCTCGGGCACCATAGACCTCCATTATTTGAATGTCAGCAGACAGCAAGAAGCCTCCCAGACCTCCAGATGCATTTGAGATATCAAAAAAGTACTCCAGAGTGTTGTTCAGCATGGGGGTGAGTAGAAAATGAAGGCTAATCATGTTTTGGGTGTACTATTCCTTTAAGGGTATTCAAATCAATAAAATAATTAGGGTATCCAAACTTTGCACCTGTCAAGTTTTTTTTTTAATGCATGTTGCACATTTCTGTCCAATAAACCTAAATTAAATACTGAAATCTTACCATCAGTTATTATATATATTAAACTCAAATAGCTGTTGCAAACACCCAAATATTTAGAAATAAAAATCATTAAGATTAATAGCGGTGCCCAAACTTTTTCATATGACTGTATGTCAGTCTGGGTTGCTGCTGCTGCTACTTTTAGACACAGCAGGCAAACCTGTGGCAAGCTGAGCGATGGGAAAGAAGGAGAAGATGATGAGAAAAAGAGAGCAGAGAAAGTGTGGACTGCTGGAAGAACTGTGGTGAACTGGTGAAAGAAAAGTGAAATGATGCTCAAAGATGATCCTGAACATTTAGAGGATGTTTGGCTCAACCTGCTGCTGTGAAGCAGGATTCTCCACCATGAACAGAATCAACAATAAATATGGATCCAGGCTCAGAATGAGCTCCTTGATATGTGCTTTAGAATGGCTTAGTCTCCATTCAAACCAGGTTTAAAGCCTTGCAGGGCAGCATAAAGCCCACTGCCAACATTAAGACAGAAAAAAGAATGAAAACAAACAGTCAGTTCAGGTGTTTTATAGAATGTGTGAATCAGGAAATTGCCTATATACTAAAATGAACGATTGTTGTTTTGTTCTCTATTTAAAAATACTTTAGATTATATAATAGAAAAACATTTTTTTTTAATGTTTTTTTTATTTAAAAAACATTAATGCATAAACACCTAATTTTATTTAAGAATTAAATTCTGTTTAAAGTAACGGATTATAATAAAAAATGTCTCCGGACCTTTAGTGGTTGATGGTTTTCTTAATTCCAACCCCAGATTTTTAATTGGTTCCCCCTGCTTTACATCAACCAGCACTCGGCGTTTCCCAGTTACAGCCACTCACCGTTTTCACTAACATGTTTTAGTCGAAAGGATCTTACCATTTAAACAGATTAAAGCTGCTGAAGGCTTGTAAAATTTGATTCAACTAAATTTAAAACCTTCTGCTATTGCATATCAAAGTGTTGAAGAGAATCTCTGATGTCTCCTTAAACGTTTTCTCACTCTTTGAACGTAACGCTGGTTAGATGGACCAGTGAGCAAACGCTGCGCGCAGGCGGCGCAGTAGTTGCACATTTCAACTGGTTTATTATTTCAGATGTGATTTAAGGAAACTATAATTAAATAAGTTTTTTTTTGGAGTCATCCCTCCAAAGTGTGTGGCGCAGGACGCTAGCGCTGGCCTTTCCTCACTGGTCTAGTCAAAGGAAACGTTGGTTTCTTACTTTCTAAAACAGTTCTGTGTAACCCATCAACATGAAGAAAAAAAAAAATAAAGAGAAGTTTCTACTCTAAGCATGAAAAGCTGCTAACATTAAGCGAGTTCACACCTTTACTTAGAGCTGATCATCTAACCCAAGATGGAGGTTATAAGAGGTAACGTTGGTGCAGCAGAACCCTCCCCTTTAAAACCGCTGCTCATATTAGGGACGTGTGATGCAGGCTTGTTTTCAGCAGTTAGAACCACATCCACGCTCTAAGTTTGCTACTTATGTGCAAGCTAAAACAGAAGAGCGCTTCTAAAAATGGAGTCAAAGATTACATGTTTATAAACCGCAGTAGTGAGTCTAACGAGCAGTACAGGAGGACGTCAGCATCAGAGGTCAGAGAAGGAAGCGTTAGAACCTCAGAGTCAAGGTTGAACCCGAGCCGAATGATGAACTCACCCCGGTGCTGACTAACGACAGCATGATTCTCTCATTGAGCGCCAGAGTCTCGCCCTGCTTCATTTTGATCCGCTTCTTGTCCAAGCACTTCATGGCATACCTGAAGTCAACATTAGAAACGTTAGAGCGGATACAACCGCCTCAAAAAGATGGCTGCCTCGCTTTGGGTTTGGCTTACATCTTCCCGGTGTCGGCCTTCCTGCAGCCGTACACCTCCCCGAAGCCTCCCCTGCCGATGATTCGATGCACGCTGAAGTCATTCATGGTCAGCTGAGGGGAAACAGAGGAGAGGGGCTTTAATGGAACAGAACAACATCCCTTCCTTGTAGAACCGGCGTTCGCTTTACTGGTCGCTGCTACAAACATCGACTCATTATGTAGAAATAAGAACAATTTGTGTCGTTTGCTTAATGTTTTCTGCAGAAGAGTTTAAACATTCAGGAAGAATTAGACCTGCATAAAGACAAAGGTAAATAAAATGTTTGTATCATCACAGAATTGCATGTTTCTAAGCAAAAACAAGGCGTTATTTTGGTCCACTCTGTAAAGCCTAGAACTCAACGCTATTTCTGACATTTTGAACTGATAAAGCTTCCTGGATGGGAAGAGAAACGTCTTCAAACTTGGAAACAAAGTCCAGTGGATTGTTTTTGAACCTTTTTGGACTGACTATGACCTGAATGATCTTCAGCAGCTTACAGGAAGCATCGGGGCATGGAAATAGTTTGCATTGTAACTTTCCTATATGACCCTTCAAACATGACTTTATGACGCTACGGAGATTAGTGGGCAGGTTATAATCTGCTTCTGTTTGGGGTCTCCTGAATTAAAATGTCACAATAAACAGTTTTCCTTTCCTTTTATTCATTCGTTTCACACACAGCAAATGGCTTCTCTTTTGCTCTTAAAAACTAAAACTCGTTCCTCCATGTTTGCAGCTCTGCCCGAGTGACGACTCTGTAGGTCAGATTGGAGCTGCTAACGGTTTACATTAAAGTCAGACACGGGTAACATTTTCAGGCTAATATGAAAAATCTTGATTCCTGAGTTTGGATCAGCAAGTTTAGAGCTACAGTGAGAAACTATGAAAACTATCAGACAGGTTCTGATTTAGAACCACAGATGAAAGCTGCTCAAACCGGATGAAACTGGGCCGGTCAGACTGCTGTGAAACAGGCTGATACCAGTCGCATATGGGTGGGAAAAACAAAAAAAAACAAATCAAATTTGGGTCACATTTGCCTGCAGTGTTAACACAGCCTTCAATGTTTCTCTGCTTCAACACACCTGAGTCCAATAAGCAGGTCGTTAACAGAAAGAGGAGAACTGGGCAGCGGACTGAGACGCTCAGATGTGTGGAGGCAGGACTGAGCATCGGACGCCTCATGTTGGTACTCAAAAAAGTTTAAAAACAATCCACTGGACTTTGTTTCCAACAAAGTCCTGTTTTTGCTTAGAAATTGAAAAACAAATGTTGCACCGTTATTGACACAGTATTGGGGCGGGGCCCCGATCCAGCACTAAAATAGTGGTATCGGGATCGGCGAGTACCAACAAACAGGGCACCGATATCATTTCAAGAGCAAAAAGTTTCTTCAACTATTGTCACCCATTCCAGGTAGGCAGTGAAAAATTCTACTGGATTCACTTTGTATTCGTTTTTTACCTGCTTCACAAAGGTAGGCAGCAGCTTGACAAAGCCATGATGGCAACTATTTTACATCCAAGTAGCATGCAGTTCTTCTATTACCGATAGGTCATCGGTTATAGAAGAACTGCACGGCGGTATCAGCCGATACGTCATCGACTGATACCAATACAGATGGTACCGGTATCAGCTGATACTGAACAGCCAGGTATCGGGTATCAGGGATAAAAAAAAAAGGGCATCGCTGCAACATTAATTAAAACGGACGAATGGGTCCGCCCCTTTGGAACGGTTTGTTAGCCTGCAATGCCCCATACTAGGGGTGGAACGGTTCACAAAGTCCACGGTTCGGTTCACGCTTTCGTGGTCAGGGTTTTCGGTTCGGTATATGTTGATTGTTAGGAAAATCTCTAAGCTGCGATGTTGGTCGTGTTTCGATGTTGTTTAACGTGTTTTGTTGATGCTGTTAGCATCAACAAAACTTGTTGCACAATGCTTGCACACTGTTGCACTTTTATCCACAACTTTCTTTCCGCCATCATCGTAGGTCACTCAAAATGCGAAGTGGTCCCATACAGCAGACCTATAAAGTGCTGCTAGCGCGTCTTCCAACTCCTGTTCTTTCCCACTCGCCATACCCACACAATTCTCCACAACAACTAATTTATTTCTGCTACACCCGGCTACGCTGCTTCGCTTCTTCCTCTTGTTTACTACTGGTGGTTGGCTTTGGTCGCAGTACCGCCACCTTCTGCTCTGGAGTGTAAACGCTTCGCCTATGAGAAAAAGGAGCAGCGCATGAACCGAACGCAACACACGCAAATCGAACCGAGACAGTCGAACCGAACGGTTCGGACGGTTTTCATAAACCGTTACATCCCTACCCCATACCTGTCTATGTCTCTGAAAGGGGGGGTCGTTAAAGGGAACTGTTGGCCTGGCTGAAAAGAGGGGGGTCTTATGACCCCTGTAAAGGGGAGGGGGTTGCGATGATAGTGGGAAGGAATCAACTCAACTGCTGCATTGTAAGTTTTGAAAGCAGAAATCTGTTTAAGGTTGGTTTCTTTCTTAACATAGATGGCTTCCTTCACGCCACTCTCAATCCACCTGTCTTCTAGTCCAAAATGTGAACATTCTGGTCCTCAAAAGAATGTCCTTTGTCCATAAGGTGTAGATGTACCTCAGATTCTCAACCGAAGGAGGTCGCTCTTGGGGCAAGCATCTGTGCCCCATTCCAAAGGGCAGACCCCTTCGCCGCTTCAATTTGCATGTTTTCTAAACAAATATAAGGGGTCGTTGGTCTACTGTTTGTAGCCTCAGACTCAACACTATTCCTGCCATTTTGAATCGAAAAAGCTTCCTAGATGTGAAGCGAAATGTCTTCAAACTTGGAAATAAAGTCAAGTGGATCTTTACCAGCATACTCACATGAATGTTGAGTTCCACGTTCTTCCACTGGCAGAACCGAGTAAACTTGTCACTGAGGACAGAACAGAAAGAGGGTCACATGTGACTCCAGGAACACAGAAACCTGCGAGCCGTTTCCCTTTATTCACCTTTCAATGAACTTCTGGAAGATATTCCATCGCAGGCTGTCGCAGATCTCCACGATGTACGGCTGCAGAAGGCGACACAGAGAGATCAGCTTCAATAAGTTTCATCGTAAAAACTGGGATTTCATCCAACATTTGATCAGCTACCGTAAACAGGCTGCGATCGCTCAGTCGCAGCTGGATGTAGCATCTAACTATTGAGTGATAATGCAGGTGGACGGCATTTTAGGGCTAAAGTTAGCCACAGGGGATAAAAGAGTAAACAGAGCAACAACCAGACTGGGAGCTAAAAAAAGGAAAATAGTGATTCAATTTACCAACGCACTCCTGCAAGATCATTCATCAAGTAAAGCTCAAAAACTAAGCCAAAGGTTTTTTATATCACTGAATTCATGTAAAAATATGAAACAGGACATTTAGTTTGTTCTAATATAATAAATTCAGAGCAGAGAGGATCTCATGATGGCAGAAAAATTAGAAACAACCTGAGGAGTTTCCATGATAAAGAACAATTTGTTTCCTAAAGCTGGTGAAATGGACACCAGCGTCTGACTGACTGCAAATCTTCATCTGGGCAGGTTGGTAAGCTGTTAAAATAGGAACATTTTATAGACTGGAACAACCGAGGGGAGATGTTATCTTTATTTTAGGTGCAATCTGTTGACGGCACCTGAACTTGTTGACATAGAAAATCTGATTTGCAGCTCAGGCCCGTGACCTTCACAGCTGCTCCGCCATCAGGCGAATAAAGACAAGGCTTCTAATTTAGGAAACAGGGCTAAAGAGAGCTAAATGAGAAGCATATAAGACGAACTCCAGGAGTCATGTGCCTGTATGTGTCCAGGTCTCACTGCAGAAACACTGTAGTGAGTTTGTGTTTATAAAGCTCTGCTAAAGGAAACTTCCTGAACACTTTGAGTCGGATGCCAATCAAATCCTCGTTTTCTACTAGTTTACTATAAAACCAGCTCTGAGCAGAGCTCCACCAACAGCTGTTAGCTTTAAGGATGCAGTTATCGATCTAATCATCTATTGATTAATCTGGAAAAACAGTTGGATCAGAATTTAACCAGTAGTGCTTTAACAGAATATCACCAGGGATCCACATAAAGCATATTTACAAAGAAGCTACTTTCACAATCGAAAAAGGGGTTAAACGGGAAAATTTTTGTTTTTTTTCTCAGCAGGTTTTTACTTGAATTTAACCCTTAAAATAGCAAATTACTTGATAATAATTTCATTAATTGATTAATAATGTTAATGGTTTCAGGTCCATTTTTTTATTTAGCATAAAAATGTGTTGCTGATATTTTTTTGTTAAAAGGAAAGTCTGTTCATATTCAGAATTCAAACTTCTGAAAGTGCTTTAAATATGAAATTATTACATATTGTTCAATAAATGATAAGTGTTTTTAATTAAGAGTCATTTTCATCTGAATGTGCTTTATTGGAGGCATCCATGTTTGTCAAAGAACACTACTGCCACCTACTGGTTTGTGACGTCACGGTGCGGTATCGGCTGTTGATCAAGTCCCAGTGCTGTATCTGGTGTTTGTCACAACGCGCTATTATCCAAGTCATCTTGAAAACATTCTTCTTCCAAATGTTGGCTACATATTACGTGTTTTTTCTCTGGCAAGAAGTTTGATGGCAAATTCTCTCTCTTCAAGTTGGCGATCCAACGACCAACCCGTCCGTGGAGGATCAGGAATCTGAAAGGTTTCACTTGTACCCGATGTATTCCAGCATCCAGCTGCCATGCACGTGGGCATTGTCAGTTTCACTATAGCTCTGGTGAATTTCAATGGTGAAGTCCTCTGGAAATCTTCAATAATTGTTGTTGATTGCAGATGTGTCTAGTAGTTCCCATTGATTTAGCTTGTAAAGCGGGGAGAATGGCGTTAGGCTTACCGCACCGTGACGTCACTGCTGGAAGATGGCAGGAGTGAAGCGTTACTATATTTGGGCATTAAATCACCCCAACGTGTTTGTTTTTAATAAATAATGATCTATTGGTTATTCCTTGCTGACCGGACTTTTCCTTTAATGAAAAACAAATCTACAAACTTAAATCTTTTCACAGCCTTTACTGCTGTTTTTTTATTTTCTTTAAATGTAGTTCATTATATTTTTAATAAAGTCCTATTAAAATCCTCTATCTGGTTTAAAAGGTGCTGCTTTGACTTAGTGGGGCTTTGCTTTGTAGCTGCACCAGTTGTTTTTTGTTTTTCAACAACTTTTCATAATCTTTCTCAGCCAATCCTGGGAAATTGTTTCAATTTGTGGCGAGCTGAGACTGAAATGAAAAAAGATTGGGATCTGCACACCCTGCAGTGGATTGACTCTATAAGCAGTCAGGGTGACATGGAAAGAAACGGATCATGGAGTAAAAAGTCAAACACTTTTAACACCCAGGTCGCAGCATTCTGCTGGTGTCCACAAGCAACAAGTTAGAAACCACCCGTCACACCTGGAGTGGGGAGAATGGCGCTAGGCTTACCACACTGTGACCTCACTGCGTGTTACTATATTTGGGCAAAAGTGGCCGCTCCCAGACTCAGTGATTATTGTGCATTTTTGTACTGATTAATGCTAAATTCATTAAATTATTGCGCACGTATTAGTTTTAGGTATAAATAATGATCCATTGATCATTTCTTGCTGACCGGACTTTTCCTTTAAGGATCGGCGGGAGCCCTGTTATAAACCGTCCGATGCGAGTTGTTGCAGAAGCACAGAGACGTTTGTAGGAAGTTTGTTTTACCTGGAAAAGAGTCGGTGGGACCTGTTTCTTTGCCAGATGACTCTGCACATGGTCCACCGCCTTCTTGGAAAATGGCTGCAAATAAAGCAAAGAGTCATTAAAGATGCAGCCTGAGTAGCAGTTTCACTTCTGCTTCCTCTGTGCAGAGACTGTGTCCCCCGGGTTCGTCTGCTGCTCAAACAGAGGCAGCGGGAGGTTTTCTTCAGTTCAATTAACTTTATTCATATTGATATATATATATATTTATTAAAATGATCAATTAGGAAGAGAACAGGAGGCAATAGATATGTTTATGTTTCTATTTTAAATATTAACAGCAGAGACACCCCCCCTAAAAAACAGGACACTTTCATCATAACTAATATAAAATGGGACAGCAGTAAAATAAATGAGAACAATTTGTACAATTTAAGGCCCATAAGGACACCAGCAAAAAGAAACAGTACAAAACATGTGGCCACAGCCACCTTTCAAAGTCTTATTTCTATGAAGAATTGCGCCCTTTCACACTCATGATCGTTATTTTCTACCTTTTGTTTATTTCTTTATCCAAACCCCCCATAAAAATAACATAACAAAAAAGAAGCTGCTTTTTCGACCCCTGTACATATCTGTAATTCTCTGCCCACTGATCTAAAAACCTAAAATTAGGAGTGACTTCTTGATGTGAGCTGCTAAATGTGAAGGCCAAAGTGATCCTGAAGTGGGATCAGCTGAATAAGTGGCTGAACGCCTCAGCAGCATCACATCCTGAATACATTCAGGCGGAGCTACTATCTCAGACACACAGCCCACAGATGCATTTGGGTTTCCACCAACATTCAGGATAATTCCTGCAAAAACCTGAAGTCAATAAAGATGGAGGGAACTCCATAATGGAGGGGCTGCAGCTTCCACATTTAATAAGGCTTTAGTGTTTTGAGTAGCTACATCAGCATAACACTCCTTTTCCTTACTTGGCTTCGCTGCCTCGGTCAGAGAGCAGTTAAACACCTTTTCTCTGATAAGAAGAACACCAGATTATTGGAGAGTTTCATTTAGCTTAAAAAGGTTTACATGCTGCTAAAAATTGCTGTTCTCCTACTCTGCAGAATCTGTTAGTTCAATCTCTAACGTTCTGCTCTCTCCTTTTTTCTCATAGTAGCTTTGCCTCATTTGTTCCTGTTTGGCTGTGACTCAAATCCTGGAGAGAAATATCAGCTGTGCTGCTGCCATCAACACCTTTGTTTGTAGATGATGGAGATCGGTCCGTTTTTCAGTGTAGTCCTGTTTTTCTGTCTGACTGGCTGGATGTGGACATGTGAGCTGGCTTGGAGCTCGTCCGCTTCGCTGTCCGTTTCCTGGACGGGGCCGCCAGTGGAGCTGGTTTACAGTTGCCTTTTTTATCTCAGTTTCTTTTTCTATGTCTGCTTCTGTCTCCTTGAACCCCAGTCGGCCTCAGCAGATGGCCGCTCACACTGAGCCTGGTTCTGCTGGAGGTTTCATACTGTTGAAAGGGAGTTTTTCCTCTCCACCGTTGCTACACAGATGCTCAGTGTGAGGGATTGCTGAAGAGTCGATGCAATCAACTGGTTTTTCTTAAATAGAAAACTTTTAATCAATCTGACTGGATGATCTGGTGAACTGCAAAGTGCCTGAGATGACATGTTGTTAATTGGTGCTATAGAAATAAACTGAACTGAATTGAAATTAAAATAAAAAGACAGTGATGAAATTAGAATCTGCTGCCAAACAATCTGCTTTCCTAAAACCTGTCATAAGTTAGATAACAGAAGAAATTCGTATGACTTTGGCTCCAATTAACTACAACTGAACATCAATACAATAAAGTCATGTCAATCTGCTCAGTTAAAGTTATGATGAATAATACAGGTCAGCCAATCAACAGCCACTAACTTCACATGGAGCTCAGTTATTATGAGAATAAAGTCATTTTTTCAGTTTGTTTTGCTTTTCTTTGTAAATCATGATTAACCAGCAAAACTTCCTCCAAGCAGCAAGAAGCAAGTGAACAGATGACTTCTTTAGTTTTAGTCTCATCTGCACCTTCAGCTTATTTTTTTGAAGGGTTTAAGGCTTTAAGGGTTAAGGTTGGTGATTAGCGTCCCTTTTAGCATCCAGGTCCCTCTTTGGACCCATATCTTCTGCACCGCGTGGCTACGCTGACAGGAATAACGACTCCTATTGGTAGGAGGTTATAAATATAAACATCTGTAGATGTCTTATGATTTGGGCCATAAATATCATCACCATCACTAGACTGGGAACTCTTGAGAAATGACCGTCAGCGTTGGATGACACATCTATGCGTCGTCCACTGGAGGAGTAGAACGTCCTGCAGCCCTCAGCCAGGATGAGCTATTACAGCAGAGAGGAAGCAAAAACTCGCGTGCCGGTTCCTTTTTGACCCTTGTACAATTTTAATTCTGATGCGCGGCTGAAGTATCTTTGCTGCTCTAGCTGTATGGTCGAAAAGCGGGTCTGATGCATGTTGGACGGAGCTACCCTATCCTTTCTTTGCCTGGAAGAATGGCAGCTATACTTGCTGTGATCAGTGGGTAAAAACTGGTTTTAATATGTTTTTAGGTGAGAATCCAACTGAAAACTTCATCTGTGGAGTCAGTTCATCCAGATTACCTTCCTGCCTTCAAATATTATGTCGCTGCCTCTGGACTTGACTTGAGAGTTTTCCTCTCAACCGTCGCTACAAGCATGCTTAGTGTGAGGGATTGCTGAGGAGTAAATTAGTTGATGCAATCAGCTGGTTTTGCTTAGATAGAAAACTTGTATGATCTGGTTGAATTGTCTCTAAAGTGCCTCGAGGTGACGTGTTGTGAATTGGCGCTATATAAATAAACTCAGGTGAATTGAATTAACATCCTACACAACAAAATCAGTAATAATAAAAGCCGGGATGATTCGTGCTGAACCCATATCGGGTCAATAATGGTATCGGCCGACTTTCAATGCTGCAATATGTCGTTGTAGATGAAAGATTTGTATCGGGACATCCCGAGATTTATAGAACAGCAGACAGAGAAAGGAACCTTTGCTCTTTGTAAAAATATAAATATTTTACAAAGTTTGAAGAAATACAGCATTAGCAATATGAAACTGAAACATCTATATGCTCCAGCCTCTGATAAGGTTTTACACGAAACAGAATCATGATTCTTTTCCTTATTTTTGGTCAAGTTGGAGGATCCGCTCAGCAGGGTTATGTGGGACCAACAGCTGAGCGGCCGCCTGACCAGCAGCAGGTGTCTGACCCCGAGTGCGCCAGTGACGCAGTGTCTGACTAAGAGGTGCATCCTCACATGTGAGCAGGACAGCAGCTCCTTCATGATGTAGACGTCATAAATCTGCCGGCTGCGGCTCAGGCGCTCCTGCTCCGAGTCCAGCTTCTCGTACTCCTTGATCTGAAACAGAAACGGGACTCGGTCTCACGGGGACTTCCTGGGACGGCTGAATTAGACTGAGCTGGATTAGAGGGCTCGGTGCCAGGCACACACCGCCGCCTCCCACTTACTTCTTCGTAGAACTTGAGCTGAGGCACAGCCTCGTCGATCTCGTTCATACAGAAGTCCTTAAACAGCAGGAAGCCTGAGAGAAACAAAAACAAACAGGTGAGGAGCAGGAAGGTGGACAGTTACAACTACAACTGATTAATTTCTTCTCCTTCCTCAGCAGCCTAATCTCTCCATCCTATCGCCTCCATTCAGATCCAACTAAATTATATTACCTGCAAAGAACAACAACAACAGTTCTATTCAAACAATCTGCTAAAGATATACCAAAGGTTTAGAAAACGGGTGTTTAGATCATGAGTCTGCAACCATCGTATCCAAAGAGCCATTTAGAGTCCAGATAAGAAAAAGTAATTTTAAGCCGCAAAATATTGCATGACTTTAAAAAAAAGTTTTCTTTTTTACTCAAGATATTTTTCATTGAGTTTTACATAAACAAAAAAACAGAGCACAGTTATAAGGTGTTGCAAGGTAGGCTTATAGAAGCCAGTTGAACAAGTTGCTCATACAAAAGTTTGTTCAAGTAAAAGAAATATAGACTTAGTAGCATGACAACTACGATAAAACAAGTCAAGTAGTGAAGCACAAAGACATAATACAATAGAAAAATCAAAATATCCCCTTCCCCATCACCCAATCCGTCACTGCCACAACATTCAGGACCCGCCTAAGGTAGAATCAGTTGAGCATGTCTGAGCAATTAAAGAGCTGGAAATGCTTTCAAGAAATGGCCCCACAAACTTTCAAATGTATCAAGAGACTGTTTAAGTAAGTACCTGATCTTTTCGAGTTTTAGACAGGACATAATATCTTGCAGCCACTGTGAATGAGATGGTGGGGAGGCATCTTTCCATCGGAGTAAGATTGCACGGCATGCCAAAAGTAAAGCAAAGGCTATAGAATATTTTCTAGTAGCACTTGAAACAGCTCTGCCCTCAAGGACCCCATTTTTTTTTTTTTAGCAATAATATTTGTCTGTGTTCATCATTTCCAAGTTAATTTAAAAAAAAGAAGCTCTAGAAACAAATTTTTGGTTCTTTTGATGTCACTCTGTTGTAAACATTTTATCAAAATATTCTTTATAAAAATCACTAATCTCATACTGGTGTTTGTTATTATACTAGAGCCGTTGTAACACCCCCCCCTTTCAGAGACATAGACAGGTTTCGCGTATTGCAGGCTAACAAAGAAACAAAATGACCTCCATTCCAAAGGGGTTGGTTCAATTTGCATGTTTCTAAGCAAAAACGAGGCTTTGTTTTGGTCCATAAAGGCTCAAACGCTTTTTCTGACATTTTGATGTGAAGCAAAGCGTCTTCAAACTTGGAAACAAAGTCCAGTGGATTTTTTTTTTTACTTTTTTGGAATGGCTATCTGACCAAGCTAAAATATGCTAACCTGTTAGCTACTTAGCTAGCAACAGAGCCACCCAGTTCTCTGTTACGTCTTGTTTTTGCATATATTTTGTTCATCATGAATATAGTTTTTAGCTTTGTTATTGATAAGGTAAAACTTTATCTGTCTTTAGAGACGCTAACATTACAGATGCTCCCGACTCGGCACATGGACGCTGCATTGTTATCGTTGTCTGGGCAACCACAATGTTTTAAGTCATGTGGCAACGTTCAGCCACTCCTGTAGCGCAACGTCACCGGCATGCACAGGACCAGAGCATATCTGGTACCTACAGCGGCCTTAAACTGCTGCAGAGGAGCTCAGCCGGATGGTTCACCTCAAACTTGGAAAAAACAAAGTCTACTGGTTTGTTTCTTTTTTGGATCTGGATGAATGAAAATCTTTACCAACTTTTATTTTTCTGTGCTTCTTTCTCCCTCTATCAGCTAAGCAGGCTATCATTAGCTTAGCCACCCGCCTTGAGGCAAAAAAAAAAAAAGACTTTAATCAATATTAGGAATGGATGTCATTGATTAATTCAATGAACCCTTACAGTCCTAAAACACATGTTTTAGGTTAAAAACAACTTAAAGTTAAGGAAAGCAGATGGAGGGACGGACAGATGCAAGACTTTACGGATACAACATTCAGACAGGAAGTCTGGAAATCCAATCATATTTACGCTGTTGATTATTTCCTCCATTAGAGCACGTGTGAAAGATGCAGACAGAGGAGAAACCAAGGAAGGAGGCGACCTGTTTCTGTGACATGTTTAGTGTCACTACAAACAAATGATGCATTCAGAGCTATTCCAAAACAATTATCCTTCAGTATAATCCAATCAGACCTATTATGATCTGTATCGTTTCCGTTTTATTTGGCCTTTTCGTGCCACAATTGAGAGACTATTTAAAAACATTATGATTAGTTTCTTTAAACCCCCAGTTTTGAAATGTAGTTAAACTTCTAGTTCATCTAGTTTCATCCCCGTTTGGATGGGGCCTAGGCTGCTCATTGTGGTTAAATGTTGTTAAAAGCAGCAATTGGTTTTAAAAATGAAAATAACTAAATTAAATCTGAAATCAGCTTTGAAAAATACCAGTCAGAAAAAGGTTTTGAAAATAACTTTCCTGTTTTCTTAAATGTAACTTTTACTGTAGTAGCCATTCTAAATTTGGGCCCTTGGCTCAGAAGCATCATCTCTTGGTCAGACCCTGTAATTCAGTGAAAGGGTTGAGTCACGTAAAAAAAAAAAAAAATGTGCACGCCCATAAGAAGGCCAGTGGCTGGAAGTTGGAGGGGATTTTGCTGCCAAAATGATGCATTTGTTGGTACTCTGGAAGCGCGTGCAGTAAAGTGTGTCCAGGTGCATCTGATGCTTCTGATGCTCCTGTGTTCAATGCCACAGAGCAGCGTTGCTATATTTGCTGTGATCAGAAGGTAAAAAGTATTTTTTAGGGATGCACGATTATGTTTTTAAGCGAGAAAGTCGGCCTGAAAATATAGTCTGTGCAGTCAGTTCATCCAGATTACCATCCTGCCTTCAAATATTATTTCTCTATTGGAGCCGCTCAGACCCCCACATACCGGCGGTGCGCTGTCACTGGGAATCCCCAGCAGCAGCTGCCTCAGGCCCGCTGTTCTGTCAGATCAGCTACCCATAGTCAATATGACTTATAAAATAGTCAAATAGAGACAAATAAAAATGATTGCATTTGAATATTAAAAAAAAATCTAGAAAACAATGTCAAATCTGAGAGAGTCAAATATGATAAAAAATGAAACATTTAAATCTGAGAAAACAGTAAAGTTTTTTTAAAAGTTTTATTAAGCTTTAATGTTTTAGAATATATTTTTCAGTATTATTATTTTCACAGGGTTCCTACAGCATAAGGCAAGTTAAATTCAAGACTTTTTAATGCCACTTGAAATAAAATTTAAGACCAAATTCACAAGAAACACAAGAAAAACCTGCTTGCGACAACTTAACCCAAAGGTTTATTTTAACATAAACCACTGCACTAATGTTTCAAATTTTGAAAAGCTTCCCATACAGGAAGAAAGCTAAAAACACACAAATGACAGATATATTTGAACAATTATTTAACTGAATTCACAAACTTTGAATCAGTTTTAAAGCCCCAGCATAACCAGTGCTAAGTCTTTTTTGCAGCTATTTTTCTTTGTATCGTTTTCTTAGTCTGTTTGATTTGGTGATAAGTGGAGGCGTTGCAGAGACAAGGATGGAACAGAACTGAGAAATACCGGCTGTTTCTCTGTAACTCCATTTTGACGCTGTGTTTCTTGCTTCGCATGCGACTCCACTGCCTTAATTCCCATCGTTCCGAGCTTGAACCACTTCTTGCACAAAATCCATTGTGCCTCATGTATGTGCCCTGGTTTTAGCCATGGAGAAAACTCTTTGTTACATTTACACTTGCTCATATTTTCCAGACAAAAAGTAAATGGCGCATCTCCCAAATGTCCCGTTCGCAACAACGCTTTTATTGGTTGCGCTATCGGGACAGAACCAATAATGGCGAGCCATTATTCTTTAAAATAATTTTTAAAAAGGGTCAATTTTAATGTTTTATTTAGATTACAAAAATAAATCATAATAAAAATAATCCTATTTATGGTGTTTTAAAAATTAAGACCTACGAAAGACTGATTTAAGACATTTTAATACCACACAAGGCCTTAGTTTTATTTTGAAGAATTCAATGCCTTTTATGACTTTTTAAGGAAAACATAGTGGAACAAAATTCCCTCCATACTAGATCAGGGTTTTCTCCACATAGGAGGTTCTCTGACTGTTATTAGTCAAATGATTTAGAACCAAACTTGTTACCCACTCCACACCTGCACAGATATTCAGCATATTTTTTATTTATTTTTTTGTTCCAACTGGTGACCTTACAAAGGAAAAAAGAAAAACAGCAATCTTGACAAAGAACTGTCTTTTTGTTGCATTTCTCTTATAATATTATGTTTTTTTTTTTTCAAATAGCTAATTTTTCCTTGAGATTAACACAAAGATATGAGTCTCCAACCTTTTTAGCGAAACACGTGGGCGTCTCTAACGTGCTTATGAAGGACAGCCATCTCAGCACAGGTCGTATCAGTCAGTCAAATACTATGAGGAGCTTACAGTAAGAGGTGAAGGGAAATAAAAACTCTACCATGTTGCCTACAGGGATGAGACCCACTGTTGTCATGGCAATAGCTTCAGTAGCTATGGGCTGTGTGTGAACAGTGGTATGAAGACACAGATGAGATGTTAAACTGATCAGGGCGCTCTCCGGGAGGATTGGTTGAATATTACCGCTTTCTTGGTGATGTTTAATAGCTCCCTGTGTGGTCATATTAGAGATGAACAGAAAAACAGGTTTAATGAACTGAGAGGCACGTTGTACTTCTGCAGCTTTTTATCTAACAGGACATCAACCAACCATGCATTCTGAAACGAGCCCTCTGCTGCTGCATCCTGAGGAGGCAGAGCTGCAGCCGGTCACTGCTGATCAGAAATGATTAAACAAAAACTGACACCCCCGCCCCCCACCCCACACACACACACAGGTCAGCTGGCTGGAGTCCTCACAGACATTTTAACACCTTGCTGGACCGATCCATAGTGCCAGCTTGCTTTAAGCCTGCCTCCATCATTCACCTCCCTCAATGACTATAGGCCTGTAGCGCTGACCGCCATCATAATGAAATGCTTCGAACGGCTGGTTAAAGAACACATCGTTCGTTTCTCATTTCAATAGAACGCCAGTACGGACTCATGTTCTCTCCAAGTATGTTCTTGAGAAGAACACATATTGGTCAATTGCAACAAAGCGTACTGATGAAATCATCACACACTAGGCTTGTCTGGAGCTGCATTTCACCTCCTGTTAATTTATTATTATCTATAGACTATTAATATGACTTTTTTCGTCTATTGGGGAATAATAATGAACACAGTGAGATCAACTCAAATTAAGATTTTGTCAAATGAAACAAAATAATCGCCATCAGAGCCAGCAGTCCTTCACACGCGGCTCTGCAGAGAGAGGGCTGCTGCAGACGGGCTAACGTTAGCCCTGGCTGCTGTTAGCCTTTGAGCTCCGCTGGTTGCCTCGGTCCTCTCAACTTCGCAAACTTTCCTTTTAAAAATTCATGAAATCAGTAAATGGGCCATATAGTGACGCTTAAAAGTATAACATTCTCGCCTCAACTGAAGTTAAAATGTACTTTTATAGAACAGCAACAGAAAAGAGAACTTTTAACTTAACACTCTGAGCTTCATTGAAAGCTGCTGCTGCCGCAGTGCATGCTGGGACAGCTGTCACTCTCGAGAACAGACGGGCCATGCTCTGATGCATGCTGGGTAAAGAGAACTTTGTCCGTCCTCGGTCTTCTTCTTGCTAATTGGAACAGTGCTAGGGCTGAGGCTGATGACGTTTAATGAGCACATGAGGACGACCGTAGTCTCCAATCTCCAAAGGGGCGGACCCGTTCGTCCGGTTCAATTTGCTTGTTTTCTAAGCTAAAACGAGGAGTGGAAATTCAACTCCAGCTTTTTGATTGGCCTCTGGTCCATATAAGCCCACCCCCCCTGGTTTAAGTGGCTCTTTCCTACTTTAAAGTAGCAAATTGGCAACCAGGTCAGCACCCCTTAATCCAAGGCCACAGCTGAAATGGAAACCAAAACCATGGAAGTAAAAAAAGAAAACTCCCACCCAAACACAACTCTTAACTCATTAACATCCTGTGTAGTCATATTGTTCTTAAACCGCCTTTATTATATCACCATAGCTGACCTTTTTGTGACAGTAATGAGCTGTACAAATAAACTTGTTAAGCATGTTAGGAATGATTGCCAACATAGAGAGCTTACTAAAAACAGCAGCACTGCAACTTTACACCCAAAAAAAAACACTTTTAGGGAGAGACAAGTGGCTATAATGCAAACGGCAAAAGAAATAACAAGCCAGCAGGAAAATGACACCCAGAAGAGGAAATAAAAATGGCCTAACATCAGACTCTGAAAGGAGGAAGAGAGGTTTTGCTCTGCTAACAGTCATATAAACTGCACTCCAGGTTGATACCATCAAACAATTTCTTTGCTTTACCGACTCGGTGCACATTTTTAGATGTTTTCCAACTGATAAAAAAAGAGAAAACAAGTTCATAACAGACATGTCATCATAGCACACTAGAAGAGATATTCATGCCTGCAAGACTTGATAAACTAATGCAACTTGAAAAGACGAGTAGGCCAAAGGTCCTTAGGTTGTTAGAACAGCAGGGTCATAAAAACAGAAACATCTTAGTCCAAGCATTAGCGAGGCGAAAGATTGCTCAACAATCATGAGCTGGATGCTCATTTCTAAAAGTGATGTCTTTTCAAAGTTTACTTTCTCTACTTTAAGGCCTCGCCAAGAGCAGATATGTTTTAATTCCCCGACATGAAAAGCCTTGGCGGTAGCTAAAGCAGACTCCCCCCAGTGATCTTGCACTCAGTCCCCCCCATGGTTTCATCCGATTAGCGTCAGGTATTAGCTAAATTAGACTGCTAATGGGATCAAATTGTTGACACCAATCCTGATCTATCTGGATGGTGACTTTACGCTTCCCATACTCCCTGTGACTTCTTGGAGGACGTTCTTTCATCTTTAAAAAATGACTTTAGGTGCCTTTTGGTTCCTTTTATCCAGTCTGAAAAGACTTTCATTTTGACACTTTGATAAAGGAGGTCTTCGTTACCTACACTTCCAAAGCTAACTCTTTTCAAATTGGGTCATAAGATGCATTTTGACACTATTTTTTGCATCAGGTTCCTCCACTTTGGAGCTAAAAAAAGCGGATTTACAGGAGCATGAGATAAGGGGAATCCGCTCCCATAGAGACGATGTTTACTGAAGTGATGTCTAGGTTCTGCTTACAAAGGCTTTGCGCATTGGTTAAGTCCGTACACCGTCACAAAGGCCAAATTCTGTTATTTTTTCCATCCGCAGCCCGAATGTTTAGCGTTGCGTACCAAGAAAAATTTTAAACTAAGTCGACAATTCCATGTATGAATAAAAATGTTGAAGGGTGACAGCTCCAACTGGAAAAGGTTAACAAATACTAACATCTACTGACCCATAAATATCACCACCATTAACAGATTGTGATCAACTTAACATGAAAAGGCATTGGACATCTTATAAACAGCTGTGTTTGCACATCTTTAATGCATTATTATGTATTTTACTATAGTGCGTGACCTATGATGCCCCCTAGAGTCTACTGGAATATTCTGTGCAGTGAGGAAAAGCCGTTCCGAGCATAAAGTGCTAAAAATACCATGTTTAATTTTCACATTGACCATCAAT
The DNA here is from genome assembly GCF_016077235.1 of Cyprinodon tularosa. Lineage (NCBI taxonomy): Eukaryota > Metazoa > Chordata > Actinopteri > Cyprinodontiformes > Cyprinodontidae > Cyprinodon > Cyprinodon tularosa. Next base: position 146,302 of record NW_024039262.1, on the reverse strand, counting down.
GGGTCAAGCATAAACCAACCTTGACCCCTTAAAGTTGTAGGGAAGCGGCTGTTCCAACCGTTGCATTTCCGAATTCTCCTGAGTGGTGCCCTTTACACGAGTGAATAAAGTGAATGTGATTGGTTGTTTATCAAGAAGGTGAGATTGTTGTGGCGGAAGGTTTGCAAGCAAGTATGATTCTAGCCGGTTTCTTTGAAGCATCTTGCTAACCAGTTAGCAACTTAGTGCTAGTAGGTTCCCAATGGGAAATTCCATTGGGACCAAGTAGCACTAAATTGGTGACTTAGAAACGACACTGTCAAAGAACGCTATGGACAGAGGAAACATGCAAGAGGAGGAGAGATTAGTGTCGGAGGTCGTGGATGAGTCTCCTCCGTCATCCATTTTTTATTTAGAGGAGGAAAGCGGGGATGAAGATGTTGTGGAAGAGGACGCCAGGGCGGCAGAAGCTTGGTTTGGTGTAGAAGGCTTCCAGCCGTACATGTTTGAGCCCTTGCCTCGCAACGCTGCCAGTTCTGTTAGCTCTACGCCTGCTGAAGACACAGACGTCCATCCCTGTGAACACTGGGACGGAACTCAATGGGAAACGAAATGATTCTTATTTCTTATTTCAACCGTTGCGTATATTAGCTGTGACATATGAATCAAGATGCGATGTCCGCAAAAAATGTGATTGACAGTTTATTATGATTGGCTGAATTTAGGTGTTCAGGCTGACGTAGAACTAACTGGCCTTCATAAGATAACGGAAAAACCCCCCACAGATTTTAAGACAGGATTTTTTCTTAAGTAGAAATTTAACATTTATATATGTATATGTTTAAGCAGGAATGATTTGACATTTAAATATGATTTCCCTATGACACCTTCTGATGTTTATCTATTTATAGAAATTGCCAAAACTCAGTCACATGGTGTTTCATTCACATGCCTTAAAAATGGGGCTTTAAAAATTCTAAAACATTTTTAAAAATCATTGAAAAATACTTTTTGTTTTATAGCTGTGTAAACAAATAAAATAAGAATTTAAATTCCACCTAAAATGAAGTGACTCTATGGGAGTAATGCAACAGAAGGTATTCATATTTAGCCACAGTTAGTTTCAAATACAGTTTCATGGTGTTTTGAAGTGTTTATTTTGGGGAAAAATGTGGTAAGGCTAAATATTTTTAATTTTTTTCTTTGTTTAATCAACTATAAATCAGACACGGTGACAATTAAAAAATATTCCTCAATGCCTTCCTGTCATAAAACTAAAAACAATTGTATTTGTATTTTTATTTATATGTGTTAATTATTAAAGATAGAAGAAGACAAGCTAGCGATTAGCACGGCTTTAGTTATTAAATGGCTTCATGGAGTCAAATTTTAGCTTTCCTGTGAGAGCAACCAGATCAACCTGTTCAAAAGAACTGCTAAAAGCACAGAGTCTCTCCTAGCACCGAATGTTGGATTACACCACAAACAGAGAGACATCACACTTTGTTCACACTGCATTCAAAGTAACACACTGTCTGACGGTATGTCAGAGCAACATGCCCTGAAATCAAGAGTCTTTCACATATTTTATTCATCTTTTTCTCTTCAGTAGCCCAATAGGTTTCTTTTTAGTTATATCTGAACAGGTCTTGTTTAATAATGTTAGGGAAAAACTTTCATATTTATTCAGTCAGAATTTAAAACAGCTGGAAGAATAAATAGTTAAGATATAAGGTTTTATTTTAATTTGGCACACTGCAAAAAAAACTATTCAACTCTTCATCTTAATAGAAATATTAGCAAAAGGATCCATCAACTTTAATTTATTAATCAATAACTTGCATCTCTATTTAGAACAGAAGAAGAGTAGAAGGAGAGAGGAAGCATCTCCATCCATTCTCCATGCAGTTTGAACACAACATTGGACCCATTTGCTGCAAGGAAAGCGTGCTAAGCACCTGCTGCACCAGCATGAACGGCTGGTAAGAATCAAAAGAGGAGCAGGCGTCAAAGGAAGTCACCAGGGCCTCTGACAGTCAGTCTAAAATAGGTCACCTGACCCAGACTGTGTCAGAGGCTAAATACACGCCGTTTCCCATGACTTGCCTGAATGTAACCGTGGTCACATCTCGGGTTTGTGTGAAGCTGCATAGCCGTAACACAGATGTCTCGGTAATCCGGGATTTGGAGCAGACAGACTTGATGCCCCCCCTGTGCAGATGCGGGGCAGCTGTTCGGTACAAGCTACCCACCTCACACCATCTAACACGCAGATTTATTTGATGCCTCTGATCGGTGTTCCACTAAACGCCTCAAGCAAATGGCTCAGCTCATTATGCCAACGCTCGTGCCCTCTGGTCCCCGTTCTACATACGCAGGCTCACTGAATCAACTCATCACTGGTCTGCATGAGGCCTGCATAAACATCCAAATTAGTGCACTTTCCTTTCCCAGTGATTAACAGCTATTTCTTTTCTTTTTTTTTTTTTTTTATGGCACTATTTGCTCCTTTTTCTGACAGTAGGCTGGCAGGAAAGGTGGTATGAGAGAGAAAGAAAAAAGGGCGGGAAAGGACCACAGTCCAGATTCGAACCCGGGTCAGCCGCGTCGAGGACTAAGGCGTCCGTACATAGGCTGCACACGTTAACCACTGCTCCACCTGCACGGCCTGATTAACAGCTTTTGTCAGTAAGTGTAAACAAGCTGAATTTAGGGATCAGTTGCAGCTCAAAGGGTGAAAATGGTTAGTTCCCGTCAATCTAACAGGCTGACCCGGACAACGTCACATTAGTTTTTCCATTCGGCCGCTGAATCAAAAAGGAGATGACAGCAGGCTGAATCCAAACACAAAGCAAACATATCCTCCTAGCATAGATCAGATATTACTAGCTTAAAGGGCGACTAACCCCTAAATACACTTTTATTTGTTAATAGATCAAGAACTAAGATGTCCTAATAGTGCTGGCTACATATCATTACTGCCTGTTTGGTGCCCTCCTTAGGTTTTAAAGGGTAACTGCATCTAACTTCTGCTGTTGGCTTAGTGATATTATAAACGAGAATTGATGTCAGCAGATCCACCTTTGAGGAATGACAATAATTTAAATTATTTTGTTATAAAGGGAAATAAAAATTAAACCATGATTCTTGTTAAAAAAGTCAAAAGAGAGAAAATGAATTTATTGGATTAAAACCAAATCAGCAAATGCTTTTCCTCTCCACTGTCGCTACGAGCAGCTTGGTGTGAGGGACTGCTGAAGACTCATTAAATCGATGCAAACAGCTGGTTTTCCTTAGACAGAAAACTTTGAACCAATGTTACTGGATGATCTGGTTGAATTATCTCTGTAAAGTGCCTTGAAATGACGTGTTGTCAATTGGTGCTACAGAAATAAACTGAATTGAAAAATTTGAATTGAAGGCCTGAAAGTCTTCACAGAACAGCTGGGCTGTTTACAGCTGGATTAACTTGATTATTGCAGTAAAAGGATATAAATGGAACAACACGCTTTTTAGAGTTTGATAAGCGTCCAGGACTTCCCTTCTACGGTGGAGTATTAGAGCCAGGCTAGAGATGTTTATTGTTTTTTCTGAGAATAAAGCTGTAATATTACAAGGATAAAGTCATAATATTATGACAACAAGGTTGAAAAACAACAAGAATGAAGTCATCAAACCACACCCCATTTCAGAAAGAAAGCTTCGAGCTCGGAGCAGCATTTGATGGCCGACACGCTCCACCAATCAGCAACCTGAGTCCACTTTGACCTGCTGCCCAGTCTGATGCTGGTTCACTAAAAGACTTATTTCCTTATTTGTCGAACCGATGCCAAATTATAACTTCACATGATGCCCAACATTCCTTATTTTAGGGAAGAAAGTGCTTTTTGTAAGAGTTGTCATAAAATACAACTTTGCTCTCGCAACGTTGCGACTTTGCTCTCGCAACGTTGCGACTTTGCTTTCGCAACGTTACGACCTTTGTTTTCGCAACGTTACGACCTTTGTTTTCGAAACGTTACGACCTTTGTTTTCGCAACGTTACGACCTTTTTTTCCCGCAACGTTACGACCTTTGCTCTCGCAACGTTACGACCTTTGCTCTCGCAACGTTACGACTTTGCTCTCGCAACGTTACGACTTTGCTCTCGCAACGTTACGACTTTGCTCTCGCCACGTCACAACATTACAACCTTTGTTTTCGTAACGTTACGACCTTTGTTTTCGCAACGTTACGACTTTATTCTCGCAACGTTACGACTTTATTCTCGCAACGTTACGACTTTATTCTCGCAACGTTACGACTTTATTCTCGCAACATTACGACTTTATTCTCGTAACATTACGACTTTATTCTCGTAACATTACGACTTTGTTCTCGTACTGTTACGACTTTATTCTCGTACTGTTACGACTTTATTCTCATAATATTACAACTTTCTTCTCAAAAAAAAAAAAGAATCTCTAGCCTGGCCCTAATACTCTGTCGTACTCTTCCATTTTAGTTATCGACATTGTTTAAGTGGATTGCGGTAACATGACTGTGACATCTCTGTGGTTACGTGTCCTTAGAGATTGTCTTGGGCTCAATGGAAGCTTTTTAGTCAGGGTGTGAAGTTCATTAAAAGCAAACCTTGTGGTTTTCTGGTAGGACACATCGATTAGAACGTTACATATAAGCAAGCATATTACCTGTAATTTGCAAGAGGGAATATTTAATCTTGTTCAATAAGAACTTTATCATTTATTCCAGATGTGGACATTCAACCTTGGAGATTCATGATTAAATATCAACAAATGAGAAATTATACATAAAGTGGGTTGGCTTTTTACTTTATAAGAAGCAGCTTCAGTTCGGCTACAGTTCACTGATTCGCTGACAGACATGCTGAGACCAGAAGCCATATGTTTTGGATTTCACGCCTACTATCAGCCATTCTCACTTCTTCCCTTCGTCTTTATCTCTTTTCCAGATGTGACGCATCATTTCCCCTCTGCTCCGACACTGAGGCCCATCAGAACAAATACCAGCGCGCCGCTTGTAGCACAGAAAAGCACACATGGCATCGTAGCGTGCAGAGCGGCTGCCTCTCCTCCCTCTACCTACAAACAGCCTTTCAACGGCGACTCGGCGAGGACTGCATGTGCGCGAGAGGCATTAACAGGGGGAGGGGGAACAGCTTCTTACATCACCAAGACTCAAGGATTAACCTTAATCTCTGAACACTTCAACACTGCCCAGCTAATTCAACAAATAGCCTCTTCCAGAGAAGCTGAAATCAGACATGGCTTCCAGTAAGCTTTGTCTCATTAGTCAGATCAACGTTAAAAATTCTAAAAATACTACGTAGGCCGATTGAAACCGCCTGTGCTGTGTCATCTGCGCACGCAGGCGGCCGCGTGGAGCAGGTATGACTGCTGCATCCTAAATCAACAGTCAGAAACTCTCAGTCTAAGCAGAAACAGAACATGGCCTGATGATGGCTGCCGTGTTAAACAGTTTCTATCGTTTTAAAGTCAACAATGAGCTGCCCTGCCTGTGCCTCGGTACAAAGGTATTGATCTTTATCTTCTCACCGACCCGCCTATCTTACAAACATGAGCCTCTATCCTGGTAGGCCTGCTGAGTAGCGCCGATGATAAACACTACTGAACAGCAGCTTTGCACCTAAACAACTCATCGCCATCATGGTTCCGGCTCAAGCTCCGCTTATCTCAACTCTTAATCTCTGTTCATGTAAACTGAACCCTTTTAGCTACCCTGGCGCTACCTAAGGGCGATGCTGAAACTTTGATTAAAGCAGAAAATAACTCTTAATTTATCAGAATAAACACTGTTCAGCACAAATGTTTGCATAACTGTGTTGTATTGAAACTTTATTGGCTATTAAAGTTATTAGATACAGGTTATCCCCATATTTGAACTTTGTCTTGAGTTGGAAATACGATGTCCTTATCTGTAATTATTAATAGAAATGGGTTTAAACAAATTGTCTATTATGTACCTGGGAAAATTAATCAGGATGTTTATTCATCCTGTCATAAAGACGCTAATTGATGTTTGCCATAGTAGGCTGGGATTACTTTTCAAGCATTTCTTTCATAAAAACATCAATGATTGCTTCAACCACGTCTCAAACTGATTTACTGCCATGGTTATTGTCTACAGTTCAGCAGCAGAGGTACGCTACTTCATTAGTGGAACAGTGAAGCAGGCAAACCTTTGGAAGTGCATTATGATGTCATCCTACCTGTGTGGTAATCAGCTAATTATCTGAAAAGAGACCTGATTAAAAACTATATTTATATTATTTTCATATTTGGTTTTATAATCCAAGGCAGAGTCAGCTTTGCATTAGCTGTAGAAAAACAGCAGGAATCTCTGCTCTCTTTGCTCTGATGGGTTTTCAGCAGTGAGGGAAGCAGCTGCTTAACTCACTAAAACAAAGAGAAAAGTCAAAAGATTTGTCTCTAATTGTTTTTTTGCAAAAGTTGATAGAGGTCTGAAAAGTCCCGAACCACAGAGACAAGGCCACAAAGTTGGCAACACTGGGCGGTCGTCTTTAGTTTTCCTGAGCTACAGAGAGCAGTGCAGCCACTGTAGCCACCAGCAGGGGCGGATTTACCATTAGGCAATACTAGGCAGAGGCCTAGTGGCCCAAGTTCCTGGGGGCCCCATAAAACCCTCTTTACATGTATGGTTAACACAACTATTCAAATCAATTCAATTCAATTCTGTTTATTTATATAGCGCCAAATGCACAACACATGTCATCTCAAGGCACTTTAAAGTTCAACAAGATCATCCAGTCAAATTGATACAAAGTTTTCTATCTAAGGAAAACCAGTTGATTGCATCGACTGATTGACTCTTCAGCAATCCCTCACACTAAGCATGCTTGTAGCGACAGTGGAGAGGAAAAACTCCCTTTTAACAGGAAGAAACCTCCAGCAGAACCAGGCTCAGTGTGAGCGGCCATCTGCCGAGGCCGACTGGGGTTCAAGGAGACAGAAGCAGAGACACAAAAAGCAGCTGTAAAAGGCGGCCCCGTCCAGGAAACACACAGCCAGGCAGACGAGCTCTGAGCCAGCTCCCATGCCAGAGGATGAAGAGAGAACATCCACTCAGTCACTGTCAGAGAAACAGGACTACACTGGAAAACAGACCGATTTCCAGCATCTATATTCCATATCTGTGCACATTAATTATGCTTTTGATAAAAAAAATCCTTTCACTAAAATGCCACCAGAACGCTTATAATATTCAGTGTGTCTCAGCCCCCCCTCCTTCCACCATATTGGATCAGTCCATTTGCTGCTCATGTTCAGAAAGGTCCAAACAGACAGCAGCAAACCATTTGAAAACAATCAGTGCGAACTGCAGTGTTGTCAAATTAGCGCGTTAGTCGCTACATTTGGCAACTTTTCAGATCCCTCTGGCTATTATATTTCAAAAAAGCACCTAGCGCCAAATCTAGCGACTTTTCTCTCTTACTGGAGACTTTGGCGACAACATATAAAAGCAGCGAACTCTGCTCTCCAGAGCAAGTAGATTGGTAACCCCGCCTCCTGCTCTCCTCTATCTTGTCTGCTGTCATGATTCATGCAGCTATTATTTCATCCAAATGAAAAATGGAGAACAGATAAGCAGATCATGGCTTGTCTGCAGTGAAAAGAAGGACTGGGTTATTTACTTTTGCCGTCGCCTTTTTGGAAACACAGGAAGGTACAAAACATAGAGAGGAAAAGAACAAGAAAACAAGAAAAGGGAGAAGAAGAGAGGGACAAACCTAAGAACTAATAATGGATGTCTATTCTATTAAACTTTCTGTATCTGTATAATGGGTATGTTTTATGTGTTGTCTTCTCAGTTCAGATCAATCGGCTAAGTGAGCTCAGTGCTTGAAAAAAATCTTTCATTCCTTTTCAGCATGAAAAGTCAGCTGAATACAAAACAGAGAGGAAAACAACAACAAAAGGGAGAAGAATGGGTCTGTTTTATGTCTTGTCTTCTCAATTCAGAGGGCGCCCTGCCTGTCTTCGACTAGTGCCCCATATTTCCTAAAGCCGCCCCTGGCCACCAGTTCACTTCATAGAAAGACATATAGATGCTGACAGTGTTGTTTTTTTTCCTATAAATGTTTAACATTTCAAAATGTCTAAGGTATTTTAACTCTTATTATAATAAGATTAAGTGCACTGGACTTTACTCAGAGATACATAGAGATTAGCTGGATTTATAAGCATGACAGAGATTATTAGTGCATAGATATCTAATGGTTTTTGCTTTAGTTTTGAGCTTCAGCGCAAAGTGACAGTTTCTTGCCACCTGGTTGTATTTGCTGCTTTCTGAAATTGTTTGCATCCATTTAAATATAAGTGTCTGAGTTTGTACTAGGGCAAAAATCTAAATTGTGATTATTTTTCACCAATGTTATTACGATTTTAGTAGGATTTTCCTTAGCACTAATCACAGGCTTGTTGATGTTTCATTTCAGGGTTTTAGTTTTTTCTCATTTCCTTGAAAGCTTGCTTGTCCGGTCTATTGTTGCAGGACTGTTCTGTAACCTTTAGTGGGAAAGGCTTTGATTACTTGCATGCATGGATCTGCTAGCTAAAACTTTCTATTCCTTTCTGTGTGGCAGAAAACCTACTTTTCATGGATTTCTGCCACCTGAAGCGCTGCGGGGAGAAATTTGGAGTCTTACTCATGCGATTTGAAAATTGTGTCTAGTTAAATTGCGATTATTTTGCAAATGCAATTAAATGCCCAACCCTACGTGTACATCTCATTATGGAGAATGAATTCCCTCAAAGGAAACAAAGCGCAGAGATTTTCGGCTTTTTTTTTCTTTTGCAGATAAAAAAAAAGCACAAATATGACGTTCGGCAGGATGAATGGATGCTAACAGCCAAAATATTTCACAGCTTTAAATAGATCCATATCCGTGGCCTAATTTAGGATCAGCATGTTTTAATTGGTGATGTGACCTACAACATCTCCTCCCTGCTTTTCATACACAGCAGCCCCGACTGTGACGACCTGAGGGAAATTTCTTCTGTTGGTCTGTAAAGCTGTGCTTGTGCTTCGACATGTCATAAACCTCAGGGCAGCGCTCCATCGCCCACATAGCGGCCGCCAGAGGATGGCGTCACATGACAGAGAGGCCGTCTCTTGTTCCCTGGACAGGCCTATTGGTCCCCTGATAAAATGATGAAAACCGGACAAAGACATTACTCTATAAACCCGTCTGTAAAACGTGGACATGTCTGGGAAACGTGATACATTTTTTCACCCTCATCTATTTAGATGCTTAATTCAAAGTTGGTTGAACTGTAAAGTGCTTTGAGATTAGGGGTGTGCAAAATAATCGTGATGATGATGCATCGTGATTCTAATTTTCGTGATCTACTGCATCGATTCTTGATGCCAAGAATCGATTATTAATTTAAAAAAATGAATAAATAAAATTGCATGAATGGTTGGCGAACATCAGCCAAAAACAAGTGCAATACCACTTCCAGTCCAGTAGATGTCGCTGCAAATGTGTTGACGCACGCTGCCTTGTGTCACAAGCATTTCCGGCCGTGGGATACTGTGCCGAGTCATTCATAAACAAAACATGGAGGAGAAAATATTGCAATGCATCGCAATAATTCAAGTATCGTGATGCATCGTGATAGAATCGCATCGTGGCCTGTGAATCGTGATTCGAATCGAATCGTGACTTCTTTGGCAATACCCACCCCTATTTGAGATGACATGTGTTGTGAATTTGGCGCTATATAAATAAATTGAATTGAAATTGAATTGAAAGTTGGGTGAATAATTGTTGGATATTAAAATCCTCAACACATTTTTTTCCTCTTGTGTTTTTAGTTTTAATTAGTTAGAAAGAGAAGATCCCAAGAGATCATTGCAAGTCAGGACATGCCACTAATGACCTGTTCATTTTACCAACATGATTTTCTGAGTTTATTCTATTTGAATAAAGGATATAACCATTACTCTAAACCTTCTTTAACGCAATTTCTAAATCATTTTTTTTTTCTTTTAAAGGAAAAGTCCGGTCATATTCAGAATTCAAACTTCTGAAAGTACTTTAAATATGAAATTATTACATACTGTTCAATAAATGATAAGTGTTTTTAATTAAGACTAATTTTCTTTTGAATGTTCTTTACTGGAGGCATCCATGTTTGTCAAAGAACACTACTGCCACCTACTGGTTTGTGACGTCATGGTGCGGTATCGGCTGTTGATCAAGTCCCAGTGCTGTATCTGGTGTTTGTCACAGCGCGCTATTATCCAAGTCATCTTGAAAACATTCTTCTTACAAATGTTGGCTACATATCACGTGTTTTTTCTCTGACCAGCAGTTTGATGGCAAATCCTCCCTCTTCAAGTTGGCAATCCAACAACGAACCCGTCCGTGGAGGATCAGGAATTCGAAAGGTGAAATAACAAAAATGTTTTTTCCACTTTTACCCGATGTATTCCACCATCCAATTAACATGCATGTGGGCATTGTCAGTTTAACTATATCTCTGGTGAATTTCAATGGTGAAGTCCTCTGGAAATCTTCAATAATTGTTGTTGATTGCAGATGTGTCTAGTAGTTCCCATTGATGTAGCTTGTAAAGCGGGGAGAATGGCGCTAGGCTTACCGCACCGTGACGTCACTGCTGGAAGATGGCAGGAGGGAGGTGCTGGTATATTGGGGCAAAAATGGCCGCTCCTAGACTCATTGATTATGACAAAATTGTTTTTATTTTTTTATTGATTAACACCAAATTCATTAAATCACCGCGAACGTATTAGTTTTAGGTATAAATAATAATTGCTTTAAACGTGGAGAAGACATGTTGTGAATTGACCCAATATAAATAAACTGAATTGAATGAATGTCTTAACTGTAAATGTTTTTATTGTACAAAACATTAATTTATTTTATGATAATGATCTACTTATCTTTACTTTAACCCTCCATAGTTAAAAAGCGATGCTCTAACTCTCTATGTTATCATAAAACATTTCTTTAGAAACCCAGCAGCCAACATCTGGATTGATATAACAATGGTGTCTTTGCTCAGAGGCGACACCAACAGCAGCCTGTTTCTACTAGCTTAGCTTAGAGTATGTTCTACACAGCTAACGTCTCTGTCCTCAAGTCTTCAGGGACGTAAAACATTTTCTACATAGTTTCTGCAGAGCCAGTAGCATCCTTTTTTGAGTCGTGGAAATGTAAAGCAGATCAGAGGCTGCAGTCAGTGGTTGACACAGCTAGGCTTGGAGCAAGGACACATTTTCCCTCATCTGTTTGTGCAATGTTTCATTTGAATAAATGAAGATCGCTTCTCTGTTTAAAGGCGCTGGAGAAAAATGAACTCACTCAGCAGCGGCTATTTGTTTCCATGAAGTGTAAACCCTGAACCCGAGGAGTCTTTGAAAACGCAACGGATGAATAAAGGCCTGCAGCCGACCTCATGAGCAACTAAAGACGACACGATCGACGGGAGCTGCTGGCTAATCATCAGGATGATGGTAAAACAGTAATGAAAAACTTCATCCTCAGTTTTTTTTGTCATAAATTCAGCGTATGCTTACATTTCACTTGGGGGAAAAAAAGCTCATTTTCATTAATCATGAACGCATGCGGAGATAAACTGCATCCAAGGCAGTACGCTGAAATGGGGCACGAATGTTCACACAGCGCCATTAAATATGAGATAAAAACATGGTTCCGATTTTCAGGAAGATACCAATAACACCTCCTAATATAAAAAGTTAAAATGAGAGTAGGATGAGCAAGGAGACTTAAAAGAAAGGAATACCTGAGGAAAGAGTGAGAAATGAGAGATAAAGATTAAAGTCATAATCCGATCATTTATATTTTATATCAAATTAATCTGAAATGCTTTAAATTAAGGTTTAACCATTTATAGGCCAAGTTACTAGTGATGGATCGGTTTATGAAAACCGTCCGAACCGTTCGGTTCGACTGTCTCGGTTCGGTTCGCGTGCGTTTCGTTCGGTTCATGCGCTGCTCCTTTTTCTCATAGGCGAAGCGTTTACACTCCAGAGCAGAAGGTGGCGGTACTGCGACCAAAGCCAACCACCAGTAGTAAACAAGAAGAAGAAGCGAAGCAGCGTAGCCGGGTGTAGCAGAAATAAATCCGTTGTTGTGGAGAATTGTGTGGGTATGGCGAGTGGGAAAGAACAGGAGTTGGAAGACGCGCCAGCAGCACTTTATAGGTCTGCTGTATGGGACCACTTTGCATTTAGAGTGACCTACGATGACGGCGGAAAGAAAGTTGTGGATACAAGTGCAACAGTGTGCAAGCATTGTGCAACACGTTTTGTTTATGCTAACAGCAACATGACCAACATGTCAGGCTAACAATCAACATATACCGAACCGAACCGTGGATTTTGAGAACCGTTCCACCCCTACAAGTTACTGTTACATACTTGCATACCCCTTACAAATGTGACCCCCCCATCCCTCAGTGAGGTCTAGAAACAGAAGATCTATATCCAGTCAGGTGAAGTCCTCTGGAAATCTTCAATAATTGTTGTTGATTGCAGATGTGTCTAGTAGTTCCCATTGATTTAGCTTGTAAAGCGGGGAGAATGGCGCTAGGCTTACCGCATCGTGACCTCACTGCTGGAAGATGTCAGGAGTGAGGTGTTACTATATTTGGGCAAAAATGGCCGCTCCAAGACTCGGCGAGCACAATAAAAATAATTGTCGTTTTTATTTTTATTTTTTTTTACCAATTACCGGGCAATGCTAAATTCATTAAACCACCGTGAACGTATCAGGTTTAGGTATAGATCAATATCCGTTGGTTATTCCTTACTGACCAGAATTTTTCTTCAGACAATAGCTCCATGTGATCGTCTCGAAAGTTTCAACTCCTGTTTCGCTGAACACGGACGTTCAGGCTGGATTCCCAGCGCGGTTCTAGTCAGATCCTATCGGAATCAAATATATTGTTTGGTTTTTTCCCAGTGGATCTTTAAAAAATCTAACTGGTCTAGACGCGGTAGGCTACTTCTTTGTTTAACTCACTGCAGACATGGATGATAGGGTCCCTGCTTTGTTATAGTAAATATACAGGATGAACTTTATTGATAAACTGAGCAGAAACAAAGCTGAAAACATGAAAAATATCTACTACACAAACAAGACAGGAAAACAAAGACTGAAAATGCTGCATCTTTTCTTTGCGTCTTATCCTTTTTTCCAAAATGAACTGGGCTGCAGAGAAACTCTGTTTTTGTTCCAAGGTGACAAAACAGCTTTGTTTCAGCTTTGTGCCAAAATATGGGAAAATGAATCATGTGAGTCCGGGGACGACTGGCCTGTGCTGCATTATACATACCGTGACCTTTATATGGTCGCTCCGAGACACCATTTCTCTGTCTGGGGTGTGTTTGTGCTTAAGTGCACGGTGCTGTGTGACAGCGACTCATCCTGCCTGCTTCAGGATTCAGCAAACAATGTTAAGTATTCTACTGACTGCGCCGTCCACTGACAGACGTTAGCAAGTGTTAGCAGAGACCGTGCAGCATTAGCAGCAAGCATGCAAATCACAAACATCTGAGGATTTTTAGGAAGAGGCGATGGGATCATAAAGTCACTCACTGTTCAACGGCAGCAGCTGTACATTAACGCCGTCTGCTTTCTTTTCGTAGCACAAATGGAAAAATGGGGTCATATACCCAATTTAAAATTTGCTTTTTGAGAAGCTGTCAAGCTGTAAAACGGATATCGTTGATCTTTAAGGGTTTGGGACTAAGTTATAAACTAAAGGAGTTAAAACGATGTAAAGAAAATGTCTGAATTTGGTGAGTTTCAGAGCAAAGTACAAACTTTGATCTTAAATCTTAAGATGGATTGTGTAGCTCATGGTGCAAAGTCAGACAGTTGGGTTTTTGCTGACGGTAACAAAGCTTTGACGAAATGCAATCCATCTAGTCTGAGCAACACTGATCCAAACAAACTACTCTGATCCAGGGAGACCTGGGCGGTGGAGTTAGTGTCTGTTAACATTTTGCAGTAAAGGTAAGGTGTGATTTATTTACAGCTTTTCTCAGCTGATTCTTGTTGATCAGTTGAAAGACAGAATTAAAAGGTTTTTGAAAAATATTTATTTAAAATGTAAATGGAGTGAAACCCTGAAAGATGTTTTGTTTATATAAATTTAAATAAAATATCACACTCACATTATGTTGTTTACTCTGCAATGAATTGTAGGTAAATAAACCCGTAATGACAACGTAAAAAATCACAAGATGAAGATGAGGAGGACCAATCGGAGGAAGAGGGGAGGGTTGGCTAAAGAAGCTGCTGTTTGTGCAGCTGCTAGCTAATGCTAACCCAGATGGAGAGCTATGCTAGCTTGAGCTCCAGTTTCTAAATGAGGCTGTTTACGGTGAGAATCAGGATATCAGACAATGTTTTTTGACTTAAAGATACTTCACTGCCACGTTAGCTTCCGCTAACGATGTAAGCTCTAGCTAATATGGTAAACAGTAGATTTGTTTGGATAACAGCTGATGAAGACTCCAAACTACCTGCTCACTCTGCACGTCCAAAAACCAAACGTCGGATTCAGCACCGAGAGATGGCGCTGGTCAGACTCGTCAATCTGGAGGAAGAAGAAGAACTCCCTTGTTTGCACATGTGCAGTGCTCGAGGTAATGGTAAAACAGCTCTTCTTCAACAGCAGGATTAGTCCACGACCGCCGACTGAATTTCAAACATCTTTGATTTATTCCCAGACTTTACGATTCCTGATCAGGAGGTGGTCACGAGAGGCTTATTGCCCCTCGTTACCCCCTGTACACTGCACAACCCACAATCAGGCTGAAAAATTCTCACGCGACTGGAATTGCGGCCAGAAAAGGGTAGAAAATCATACAGTGTAGCCCGGCTTTAAACCAGTTAGCTTAGTAGATAGCATAAAGATCGGCATCCTGTGGAGAGCATCTCAGAGACCATCAGGAGGATCAAAGCCTGCATGTTTCTGCAGAAGCATGAGAAACAACCTGTTACCAACAGTCTGCAGCCAGAAGGTGAAACTGATGCAGCTCCTAACAGATGGTCTAACCTGTAAACATTCTGCTGACAAACAACAGAGCTGTGGCTACAAAAACTTTGCCTGCAAGGTTAAAGAAAGTAGTTTTAAAAGAGGAAGGTTTGAAGGAAAAAAATTCACAAAGTTTTATAACATTCTGAGGATGTTTGAGAAACATTTTCCATGTGGTTTTTATTTATTAGAATCAAAAGTTTCTGGACCATTTGACCATTTAGACAAACCTAATGTTCTTCTCACTCTGACCATTAAAATAGCTGCTCTCTGCTTATATTGGTCAACTGTCTAATGGATGGATTCCTCTGATTTAAGTGGTTCTAGAGAAAGAAAAAATTCTAACCCA
Organism: Cyprinodon tularosa; assembly: GCF_016077235.1. NCBI lineage: Eukaryota > Metazoa > Chordata > Actinopteri > Cyprinodontiformes > Cyprinodontidae > Cyprinodon > Cyprinodon tularosa. The sequence continues at coordinate 130,876 of NW_024039262.1, read as the reverse complement.
AGAGTCAAAACAAGCTAAAGATCAATGAATAAATCCAAGTCTCCATACCAGGATCAGAAAAGTTAACCATTTATACTTTAGCTAAATTATATTTTTGCTTTATCCAGTATTTTGTACAGTTGTCTGGAAAAAAATATGGATGAAATAATAATAAAAAAGGTAGAAAAAGAGTTGGTTTGATTTCAGTAAGTTGTCGTTAAATGAAGAAAAAACTAAATGTATGGTATTCTCTGGTCCATAGAGTCCATTATGATGTAATGTTATGTATAAGTGGAGCTGGAAAAAAGAGTTTTTGTGACAATTTTTAGGGATTATTATAGACAATAAACTTAGTTGGAAGCCTCGCACAGAATATATTAGAAATGAATTTGAAAAAACTATTGAATATTGTTTAAAATAAAAGATTTAATTATTATAAAAGGCCTGCATATCATATTGTCATCTTTGGTCGTGCCGTATTTGTCTTATTGTTCAGAAGTATTGGGAAATGCAAGTAAAACAATTATTGATAGGTTAGTTAAGGTGCAAAAATAAAATTATAAAACTTATTAATAAGGTGGGATACTGTGAACCAACTGATAAACTCTTCATTCAAAAAAACACATTAAATTTCAAAGATATTGTTTATAGAAAAATACTGGAAATAATGTATAAAGCAGTGAACTAAAGTCTTCCTTCTGGTATTCAGAAATTATTTCAGAGAGACTAAATATAATTTGCGAAGTTTGTTTATATTTGAATGTGTAAAAGAGAAGAGCCAGATAAAGTCTAGATTTATTTCAATTATTGGTGTCAAACTGTGGAAAGAATCAAATTATGATTTTAAGTTCTGTCCTTTCTTGGTGAATTTTAAAAGAGCTTTAAAATGTAAAAAAATAAAATATGTTATGTAGATTTGAATATTTACATATATACTGTGAAGATCCTAGTAGGTTGTGAAGGTTAAAAGTATAAAACAGCCGAGCTTATTCTTGCCTTTTTTGGTTAATTGTGGGTTTGTTGTTGTTTCTTTTACCATTTCCTGTGTTTAATGTTGGATAATTTACCAAAAATAAGGTGAAGTTTCCTTTAATTGTTGTAATCTCTGATGAGCAGATCGAAGCTGTATCCATTTTTATTATACATCAGAACATCAGATCGACTACATCCATAAGAAGTTTATGTTTCAATGCTTTAAATATTTTAATAAATATCTGATTAATTGGATTAATGGACTTTCTAACTTTAAATATTGAGGACAATTTATCCAAAGATCAGAGACAAAATTAATTTAATTAACTTTTTAAATTAATAATGGAAATAATGTTTTTCTTTAACTAGAATTCATAAAAATTTGCAGCACATTATATTTTGGTCTCCTTTGCTGTGAAACGACTTGGAATCGGAAGGGAAGAAAACCCTGGATCAGCCAGAAAAGAAACTGATTTCATAAAACTGACTTTTATTATCTGGATGGGATCAAATTCAACATTATATAGCTCTCTTAAATAATGTGATGCATTTAGTTTAATTTTTTAATTTTTTTTTTATATATATATATATATATACTAGGGATGCCCGATAATGGGATTTTGGCCGATATCCGATATGCCGATATTTTAAAACTCGTGTAGCCGATAACCGATATTGATACCGATGTTAAAGCTGGACAAAAATAATTAGTCATTGAAAATAGCAGTTTATCCATTTCTGACACTTTGAAAAATAATATACCGTATTTTCACGACCATAAGGCGCACCGTACTAAAAGGCGCACTCTCAGTTATGTGTCCCATTTCTGTATTTAACACACACATAAGGCGCACCGGACTATAGGGCGCGTTTTTTATATACAGGTATATGTCCTCTACTACCTTTAAATACCTCTACTGCGTATTTTAAAAATACAGCGGGGGCAAAACTGAGTATGACTGTGCTTTATTCATGTATTTATTAAAAAGTATTAATCAAACCTGGCAGCTGGCCGTGAGACAGACACATCGCAGATGACACAGCGCTGTGATCACTCCTAAATTAACTTAAAATCCTGAAACCTGCCGACGGAATTTGTTCGCTTTTATTACCGGTATCCTGGTGCCTGCAGTTTAAATTATTTAGATGAAAAACACCTGCCAGCAGCCGCGTGAACCCAGAGGCTGCCCAGCCTAGAGGCTGCTGATGAAGGGATTTCTACTGTCGGCGCACCGCTGGTATGTGGGGGTCTGAGCGCCTCCGACAGAAATAGATAATCTGGATGAACTGACTGCAATTATTAAGTTTTCAGGTGGACTTTCTCACTTAAAAACATATTAAAACTACTTTATTCCCACTGATCACAGCAAATATAGCTGCAAGATTTAGATTATTTAGATGAAAAAACACCTGCCAGCCACCGCGGTGAAGAGGAGGAGACCCGGCCCAGAGGCTGCTGTTGAATTAAGTTTCCAGGTAGAAAAATAGAGCGGGAGCAAAACTGAGTATGTTTGTGCTTTATTCATGTATTTATTACAAAGTAATAATCAAACCCATCAAAGTCATCATCCTCTGTTTCTGAATAAAACAGCTGCGCTAAATCAGACATGCCAATTTCCCCTTCTTCGCTGTCAGTCACTTTCCGTGCAGCGCGGCTCCTCAGAAATAATGCCGGCTTTTGCAAAAGCTTGTACAACAGAGCCAGCAGACACGTTAGTCCAAGCATCTACAATCCATCCGCAAACGGTGGCGTAACTTGCCCGGCGCTGCCTTCCACTTATCCTAAAACTGTGGTCTCTGTCGGCCATCCATCGCTCCCACGCCGCTCGCAGCCTTACTTTGAACGGCCGCTTCACACTGATGTCGAGCGGTTGAAGCTCCTTTGTCAGACCCCCGGGATAACGGCGAGCACAGCATCCATTTGATTCACCTTTTTTTTCATATCGGCTGTGAGATGGGCACGCAGCGATGGTGATGCGTGGAAAAAACCACCTGGTCTCCTTACATTCAGCCACTCTTTCATCATCTCCTCAATGAGGTGGTCTCAAAAGTCGCAGTTACAACACACATAGGGCGCACCTCACCATAGGGCGCACTGCACATTTTGAGGGGAAAAAAAAGACGTTTAAGTGCGCCTTATAGTCGTGAAAATACGGTACTCAAATATATTTTCATATGCTGATATCTAATTGATTTTTAAAAACGAGGTATCGATCTATTTTACTTTCAAAATCTCGTGAAATTTCATCGTTCTGTTACAAACTCTCGTGATATTTTGCAAATTCTTGTGAGATTTTGTTAGCAAAATAGATCGATACCGCGTCAATATATCAACATATAAAAATATGGCAAAATTTCGTGAATTTTCGGGGGATTTCGTAGCATAACGATGACATACAGCAATATTTCATTAGTAAAAGAGATTGATATGGTGTTTTTAAATGGCAATATATCAGCATATGAAGATATTGGGATATTTTAATCTATCAATATTTTTTCCCTCGTCTTTAAAAGTTTTTAAGTCTGTAAAAAATAAGTTTTTGAGGAAGAAGAAGTAGTTTTTTTTTTTTTTTTTTTAGACTTTAGAAACTCAGAAGCTGATCAAATATCGTGATAAATATCGGTGGGGTGGCCAATGTCCGATATTCAGTTTTAAGGCCGATACCGATAGGGGGCCGATTATATTGTCCATCCCTAATATATTCAGAATTCAGTCACCATTGTATTCATAAAGAAGTTAAAAGATGATAAAAGCTGGGGTGAAAACAAGTCAATTGTTGTAAATAAACTAGTAAACTGATAAAATAATTTGAAGGTTAGGCTTTCAAACACCAAAGAAAAAGTCTTCTCAATAAATGTTTAGCTTTTCAAGATAATGGGGCAATAATTTAACATTTTTTATACACAACTTTCTTTTCAAAATGTAAATCTGATTTAAATAACTTTCTGTAATCTGAAAAAATAACATCACCTCTAATAAATTTTAGAAAGGCAGAGCGATGCAGAAAAGTGACTAAAACAGCTTTTCTCAGGTCCTTTAACTTTTTCATCAAATGGAGGCATTTTTAAAGCACTTTAAACCCGAATGACTAGATCTAATAAATTTAATAAAATGGTCACTAACATCAACTAAACTTTGGAAATAAAGACGAATGAAGACGACTTTCTCTGAGAAAAACGAGATGTTTCAAAGTTTTTAATGTTCAAAGATAAAGAACTATTAGTTTAAGCTTAAAACTTTTAAGGTTATACAATCATCATCACCTATCTAGATTTTATAAACTGTATTAAACAACAGACATCAGCCCTTATCTGCAACAAAACTAGACAGAAAAAAACAAACCGTGGATTTTATCATCCAGCATCTAAAACCTCCAATATTAGCAGCATGATAGAAGCTCTCATTTAGCATTTAGAAGCTCCATCATTTAGTCCATGCCAGTATTTCTATGCAGCAGCGCTTCAACACCCCAACCAGAAGACTGACATCTACTAGAGAAACGGACGTCTGCTTTTGCTTTTACTTTAACTCCAAAAGACAGGTACAACCGAGTGCAAAACTCATTATTTACAAGGCAATATTACATGATCAAGCTATTTGATACAGAGTCAATACCTGTATCCGTCATTACTAAGAACAGCAATATCCTTTTCATGTTAGAAACCAAAGTTTTATCTGTACAGACATATAGAAATCATTACTTCATTCAAAAACTGATCAATTCAATCTTTTTAATTCTTTGAATTAATAAAATCCATCCCCAATTTGTAAGTTATTTATCATAGAAAAATGTTTTAATTCAGTTCAGTTCAGTTTATTTCTATACCACCAATTCACAACACGTCATCTCAAGGATCTTTACAGTTCACCAGATCATACAGACAAATTGATTAAAAGTTTTCTATCTAAGGAAAACCAGTTGATTGCAACGACTCATTGACTCTTCAGCAATCCCTCACACTAAGCATGCTTGTAGCGACAGTGGAGAGGAAAAACTCCCTTTTAACAGGAAGAAACCTCCAGCAGAACCAGGCTCAGTGTGAGCGGCCATCTGCTGAGGCCAACTGGGGTTCAAGGAGACAGAAGCAGAAACACGGAAAGCAGATGTAAAACCGTCCAGGAAACAAACAGCCAGGCAGTTTTAGAGATTTTTAAGTGTCTGGTTTTGTTTTAAAGATCCGAACTTTCTACAAACATCGTTATTAAACATAAAAACTTTAGCATAATACTTTGATTGAGGTAAAATCCCTGAAAATACATGTGAAGGTAAAGATCTGGATCTCTAGGAAGAAGCTGTGAAATACTGAGAATACAGACGAATTCCCAGCACCAGATCAGTCAGTATGGAGTGAATTTTCCTCCATTGTAGTCTCAAGCAAAGAACACGCTTTGAGAGTAGATTTTTGAAAAAAGAATTAAATAAAATGGAAACCAGAAATAAAACTTAAGACATTTTCATCTAAAAAAGATTCTGAGAAAAGCTTTACCTTTTTCTTAGTGTAGTACTTTTTTTTACATTTTTCTCTTCCAAATCTTTCTTCAAAATGTATTTCCTTTAAAAAAAAAAAACTCAAAATTCTACTCTTTTTAACAAATAAAAAAAGCCGGTTATTTTTTGTTTGTTTTTTTTTTTTCAGATTTTATGGTATCAAAAAAAAAAAAAAAAGAAATTCCATGTTTTCTTTTTGTTTTTCAAATTTCGTTTCTTAGATTGCTTTTTATTAATGGATTCTTTTCCTTGAGTACTGAGGAGCACGGCCACATTTTATTGGTCTGCATAGACGTCAGAAACATATAGTTACTGAAGAAGAGTTGGTGCTTGCATTTGGCTTGAGTGAAGAGAATTTGATCTGTGAAAGGTTATTTCAAAGGAATTCAATTTATAAAACCAAATCTGAAAAACAGAAAAAAATTTTACAAAACCTGTACGAATAAAGTATGAAAATATTTTGAAATAAAACAAGACAGCTATTCTGAAAATCTTTTGATAAATTTTTTTTTTCCAAAAACTTTTTTTTGGACTGGATTTTTTCCCTTTTTCTCCAATTTCCATTTAGAAGAAATGCTTTTGATTGAAACAATAATGGAATAAAATTCCCTCCATATAATGCTGCCAGTTTTGTAAGATGTAAAATCTGGCAGATGTTCCAACAGGAAGGCAGGAACGCGTTTAGCAGGGTGGGATTTGGTGTTCCTGGTGTGAACAGGCATGTGCACGGAGCTACCTGCTCGTACAAACAGCCAAGTCTCGGCAGATTGACCTTTTTGCACCATGTTTTGAAAAGAGCAGAGGAGAGGAAAGGTTTCATGGTCGAGTGTTCACCTTCCTGTTCTAACATCTGGCCTTCCTCCTCATCAGCTCCTGACAGCTCAGAGTCTGCCTTCATTCTCAGTACAACCCTCTCAGCCCTCTGCTTCCTGAGGTATGAAAATATGGTTAAAAATAGTTTCTAGCCAGTCCTGCTGCCCTCTACAAAGGACATCGGATAAAACTCGTTATTTGACAGGCTTAAGATTGTTGGCCATCTCTTACATTTCACTAAATGAATTTAATTATTGACCATCAGACATGTCATTTTATTGATAGTCCTTTTGATATACATCCCCTGCTGCCATTGGAGACAAACTCTTTCCTTTCAGTTGTGGAAACTCATGGATTCATCTTCAAAGTGGTGCAGGTGCTTTTGCTTAAGGCCCAGTCACACATTCCCAATTTAGACAGAGAACGCCCGACGTCCCAGAACCTTCTAAAATGCTGACATACGCTGAACTTTCTATGTATATTTTCACTTTTGAGTGTATATATAGAAAGTATAGAGAATTAGAGACAGTAAGGAGAATGGCATAAAGCTTGGAATCCTGAGCTTTTAAGTTCGAGCCCCACTCCCACAGACTGCCACTCTGGCTCCCTGAGCAAAGACACTTAACCCCTGATTGCTCCCAGGGCGCCCCCGATTGACAGGCCACTGCTTCCCACGGGATGGGTTAAATGCAGGGGTAAATTTCTCCGATGTGAGATCAATAAAGTTCAATTATTATTATTTAAAAGGAGTCCAGAATGTATGTCCAACGACAGCCCAACTCATGCATAATGCACAGCAGGTTTGCAGTGGCAGCAGATTCAGCGCCATGTCTGCTAGGAAGGTTGTTGGTGGTGGGCGTAAACGCAGGGAGGATCCATCACCCTCACCTTCTGTCTCACCCTGTGATGGGGATGAAGTCTGGAGGAGAACTGATGGTTTCTTCCTGTGAACCCCCTTTATACCAAAACACTGCCAATATGCCATTATACAGTAGCTGGAAGTTAGAAACACGTTCAGCTGCCGTCTGGAACACGTCAGATACGTTGATACGCATTGGAGAGAAGTTCTTGATAGGTTACGCATCAGTTATGCACAAGTTACTTATGGGTTATGGATAAGCTGGACGCAACGACTTATGAGTCACTTACACTTAACGCATGTCAAGGATCAGATAACTTTCCTGGAACGTATGGCCCACGTATGGCATACGCCGGCATATGTCGGGAAATTTTGAGCATACTCAAAATTTCTTGAAGTACTCGCCATATGTGGGCGTGTGCCATAACTTATGCAGAACGTACCCATAGCTTATCCAACGTATGGCATCGTTTTTGCCAGATTTTCTGGTCTAAATCCTCCAGGTGTGCCTTAAAGCCCACAGAGGAGCCTGATGTTTGAAAGGCACTAAATTCTGCATTATGAGAAGCGAATGTTCAACTCCTGAAGGCAAAGCTTGATGCACAGCCTCCCTGCTCTAACTTCAGTTTACAGCAAACGTTAAAACTCTTAGAGGAAGTACTGCACGCCTTGTTGCTATGGATATCTTCACCACATTCAACGGCAGGATTGGTGCTATAATCTTTATGTACTGTTCACATTTCTATAGAAAGAGTTTTTCAAAGAGGCTGCATAAAATATATAAAAAAAAAAAAAAGCTAATCTGATGGTTGAATGACAAACAATAGATTAAAAATACATATTTGTGCTGCTGTGCTCATTTATTTATTCATTCAGTAAGGTGGGCTTTTCTTTATTTGAAATGTTTATTTTATTAGATTAAAATGCAGTTAGTTACAGATCCTGTAACTGAATCTGGTGAATTTTCCATGGAGTCCCGCCATCAGTGTGTTCCATATAATAAGAACCTCCAACTATGTCATTAGTTGAATCCTGTGATGTTAATGCTGATTAATGGCTAATGGACTGAATAGATTCACTGAAATTAAACTTGATGGTGAATCTGACTGCAGCCAATCGACTCAACCTGATGGATTAAATGAGCTCTCTTGTCTGCTTTGGATGCAGTGTGATGGGGACCTGCTGGTCAGGAGATTCAATGATGCAACCTGCAGGTTTGTTTGTAAAGCAGCACAGAGGTAAAAAAAACTAACGAGACGAAGGAGGCTGTAAACCAGTCCTTTACAGCAGAGCCAGGCATGCTCCCTGCATGGCGAAATGAGGGGAAGTTCATTTCATGTAGGGGGAACTGCGTCGGTCTGTGGGGTTATTTTGGCGTGCTGCTGTGGAGCTGCAGTCAGACGGGCTGCTGTCGGAGCCTTTGGTAGGACGATGGTGTGAATCATGGCGGCCAGGTGGCTCAGGCAGGGTGTTAACATCAAAGTAAAGCCTGCAGGAGCCATGATGCCTTCTGGGAAACGCAGACCATGAGAGAGTCTCTCCTGTACCTGTTACCCCCCCAACGGCCCCCTGCCCCGCCTCCCCCCCCTCCAATTCTCATCAACTATTTTATTCCTCCTTTAATCAATTTCATTTCTCTCTGTCGACTAACAAAATGCAGCAGTTCTGGCACAGTTACCACAGCAACCACAGTTGCTAAGCAACGCACAACTCTCCATCACCCTTTCCAGAAGTCTGACAGATGGAGAGGGAGAATGCCAAAGCAAAAGTGAGAGAAAGGGGAGGTGTGTGTGTCTGTATGGGGGGGCATATTAAGAGAGAATAGAGACAGAAAAACTGGGGAATAAAAAAAAAAAAAAATGGAGGAAGAGCCGCGAGGCAGAGAGGTGGGACTGATGTGAACGATCCCCTCTTCCCTTCACTGCCTCCGTAGTTCAGGCTGATTTTATGGCTTTCATTTGGAAAGCAATCGATGGCGTCATAACTCAAACGCACATCACAAAGATTCCAACAACAACCAAGGACTACTAGTCCAATTAGAAGAGGCTGGGACCTTGGAGGACAGCAGCAACGGCTCCGAGTCTGAACATACGGCTTTTTAAAATCCACATTGAGCAACAAGCAAACTTTTTTGGGCTCCTTTGAGCAAATCACTGATAATCTCACCCAAAAGGAATCTGAGCTTTTCTAATGTGTTTTTAATTTGGTTTATATGATGCTGCAGATTAAACCCAGACTAATGAAAGCTCTGAGAGTAAAAACAAACAGACAACAGTAGTAAACAGAGAGCAGAGCACATTAGTAAACAGGCCAGAGCTGTGAAATCAATCATTACTGTAGAAAACAATCACTATCAGAGGAAACGCCTCACACACATTTTAGTAAACACTGTTTGAACCTGAACAGGAATCAGTCTCTGAAGGACCGTTTCTTTAAAGCTGATTATTAAAGGAAATCAAGGAGATAAACTGGAGCATTAAACAGGTTTAATATTATATTTGATCTGAGCTGAATGAAGTGACATTTTCCTTTAATGGCATTCTGAGTACAGACAGAGGTTGGGGGAAGCTGGAGTCTTATTACAGGCAGATTAATTTCTACTACATCAGTTTGAAGACCATCAACAAGTTAACTGATCAAACATCACCTGCTCCATTCAAAACCAGGGTTAACGTGGATATTAAAGGGAAACTCTGGTCATGTTCAGAATTCAAACTTCTGACATTCTTCCGCTCTGCAGAATCTGTTAGTTCAATCTCTAACGTTCTGCTCTCTCTGCTTTTTCTCATAGTAGCTTCATCTGGTCTGTTCCTGTTTGGCTGTGACTCCATCCTAGAGAGAAATATCAGCTGTGCTGCTTCCATCAACACCTTTGTTTAGAGATGTTGGAGATCAGCCTGTTTTCCGGTGTACTCCTGTTTCACTGACTGTGACTAACTGGATGTCCTCTCTTCGTCCTCTGACATGGGAGCTGGCTCGGAGCTCGTCTGCCTGGCTGTGTGTTTCCTGGACCGGGTCGCGTTTTACAGCTGCCTTTTGTATCTCTGCTTCTGTCTCCTTGATCCCCAGTCGTAATCTGCAGATGGTCGCTCACACTGAGCCTGGTTCTGCTGGAGGTTTCTTCCTGTTAAAAGGGAGTTTTTCCTCTCTACTGTCGCTACAAGCATGCTTAGTGTGAGGGATAGCTTAGGAGGCAATGAATCGATGCAATCAACTTGTTTTCCTTAGAAAACATATACCCAATATATACTACCCTTGAAAAACCGGTCCAAGCTCGGATCAGTTAACCAGGTCGAGCTCGGTTCTCACGACCGTTTACACATCACGCTATCTCGGCTCCTCGACTCCTCGCCTCCTGGTGACGATCTGCGGTATTACTGCCAGTATTGAAAGAGGAAATCAAGCAGTTGGTGGCGGTAATGCACCAAAAGTTGTTTGCCAACCACCATAAAACACAAGAAGAAGAAGACAAAGAAGGAGGGAATCAAGCAAACCAAAATGGCGGCGCCCGTCACATTCAGAAAGTTATGCTTACAGGTGCTGGTCATAAAATTAGAATATCATGAAAAAGTAGATTGATTTCAGTAATTCCATTTAAAAAGTGAAACTTGTATATTATATTCATACATTACATACAAACTCATATATTTCAGATGTTTATTTTGTTTAATTTTGATGATTACAAATGACAACAAATGAAAATCTCAAATTCATCATATCAGAAAATTAGAATATTGTGAAAAGGTTCAAAATTGATGGCCCCTGGTGCCACACTCTAATCAGCTAATTAACTCAAACCACCTGCAAAAGCCTTTAAATGGTCTTTCAGTCTAGTTCTATAGGCTACACAATCATGGGGAAGACTGCTGACTTGACAGTTGTCCAAAAGACGACCATCGACACCTTGCACAAGGAGGGCAAGACACAAAAGGTCATCGCTAAAGAGGCTGGCTGTTCACAGAGCTCAGTGTCCAAGCACATTAATAGAGAGGCGAAGGGAAGGAAAAGATGTGGTCGAAAAAAGTGTACAAGCAAGAGAGATAACCGCACCCTGGAGAGGATTGTGAAACAAAACCCATTCAAAAATGTGGGGGAGATTCACAAAGAGTGGACTGCAGCTGGAGTGAGTGCTTCAAGAACCACCACACACAGACGTATGAAAGACATGGGTTTCTGCTGTCGCATTCCTTGTGTCAAGCCACTCTTGAACCACAGACAGCGTCAGAAGCGTCTTGCCTGGGCTAAAGAGAAACAGGACTGGACTGCTGGTGAGTGGTCCAAAGTCATGTTCTCTGATGAAAGTAAATTTTGCATTTCCTTTGGAAATCAAGGTCCCAGAGTCTGGAGGAAAAGAAGAGAGGCACTTCATCCACGTTGCTTGAAGTCCAGTGTAAAGTTTCCACAGTCAGTGATGGTTTGGGGTGCCATGTCATCTGCTGGTGTTGGTCCATTGTGTTTTCTGAGGTCCAGGGTCAACGCAGCCACATACCAGGAAGTTTTAGAGCACTTCATGCTTCCTGCAGCTGACCAACTTTTTGGAGATGCAGATTTCATTTTCCAACAGGACTTGGCACCTGCACACAGTGCCAAAGCTACCAGTACCTGGTTGAAGGACCATGGTATCCCTGTTCTTAATTGGCCAGCAAACTCTCCTGACCTTAACCCCATAGAAAATCTATGGGGTATTGTGAAGAAGAAGATGCAATACACCAGACCCAACAATTCAGAAGAGCTAAAAGCCACTATTAGAGCAACCTGGGCTATCATAACACCTGAGCAGTGCCACAGACTGATCGACTCCATGCCACGCCGCATTGCTGCAGTAATACAGGCCAAAGGAGGCCCAACTAAATACTGAGTGCTGTACATGCTCATACTTTTCATGTTCATACTTTTCAGTTGGCCAACATTTCTATAAATCCTTTGTTTTTATTGGTCTTCAGTAATATTCTAATTTTCTGATATGATGAATTTGAGATTTTCATTTGTTGTCATTTGTAATCATCAAAATTAAACAAAATAAACATCTGAAATATATGAGTTTGTATGTAATGTATGAATATAATATACAAGTTTCACTTTTTAAATGGAATTACTGAAATCAATCTACTTTTTCATGATATTCTAATTTTATGACCAGCACCTGTAGTTTATTATTATTGCTGTACTTCGGTGTTTGTGGAGGGTCAGGCAAAGACGGCAACCTTTCGTGGATTTACTTGAGAAAGTCGGCTTTCAATTGTTGTTATAGTTCTTCTTCTGTTTTGTGTTGGTTGGCAAGCAACTTCCGGAGGGGCATTACCGCCAACTACTGGAATGGAGTGTGAATCGGGATGTGCAGCCAGACGGAGATGACGCGTTCTGCTCATGCGCTCTTGTAGTCAGAGAACCGAGCCAGGGAAAAACCGAGCCGAGCCCACCTCTGGAACTGGTCTGCAGTTAGCTCGGTCTGGTTGTGTCTAGCTCGGTTCAGTTCAGTTTGCTTTTCTACACACGATAAGTCATCTCAGTGACTGAGCTCGGACTGGTCTCGGCACGGTTTTTCAAGGCTGGTGTAAATGGGTTATTTGAATCAATCTGACTGGATGATCTGTTGAACTGTATAGTGCCTGAAATGTTGTGAAATCGCGCTATAGAAATAAACCGAATTGAATTAAATCAGTTAATTTTGCATTATAAAGGCCCTTTAATGTGTTGGCCCCTTTTGCACTGAGGAACACATTTTATGGACACAATCTTGTAAAGAGGTTCTGTTATTTTCTGTTCTCGTTCGTTAAACCAGTGGTTTTACTTTCTTTGTAGATGTTTAAACCTATTTTGGACAAAATATCCCCAAGAAGATATGATATCTTATTGAAGTACTTCTGCCTTGTTTAAAAAAAAACTCTGGCATTTAAGTTCAGTGATAAAGCAGAGGATGGGGGTGGAAGTGAGCTCAACAGACAAAAATTAATTGAGTGTAAAGGCTGACATAGAGAGAGAAGCTGAGGATGGAAGGAGGGACAATTAACGCAGCCTATTCTCATGGGGTGGGAGTAGGGGGGGTAGAGAAGAGTAAGTAAACCCAGAACAGGCCTGCAGGGTGGCTGTGGTCCCCTGGTACGCTACAACTGCTGGCACAGAGCCGGTCAGCTCTGAGCAGAAACAGCCTGGCTCTGCTCTCCACTGAGCCAGCAGACAAACCACCACATAAAACAGCAACAACGTCTGAGGTTAGAAACTTAGCTGCGCGGAGGGGCTCCACATGCAATGATCTCTCTCTGTCATCTGATGTTTCACTGATTGTTTATAGGGACCCTTTGTGTAAAAATGTTTGGAAATCTGCCTCCATTCACCAGCCTGTAGCTGTAGCTCTGCCAGTTTGCCCACATTCACATGAAATAAGATAGAAGTTTGGATTTAGGGACGTAAACAAATAATCGTCTAAGGGTTAATCATCGAACAATGATTTTATCAAATTGATAAAACAGAAGTTGAGGAAACTCTTTGTCAAACAGACCCCAAGGTAATTTCCAACTGTTTAATGTTGACAGGGAAGCAGAATAAAGTGGATCTATTTGTAAATATAAGCATTGGATAAACCCCTTCAGTTATCAGCTAAATTGCTCCCATTTAGCTGTGCTGCGAAGGGCAGCAGCATAACTTCTCTGCTGCATTTAAATGATAGAAAATAAGTATTGCTATTCCTCAGAGCAACCAGAAGCAGCTGTTTAAATGCACTGCTAGCAGCATTTCAAGTCTGCAAACATTTCATGCCATTCCCCGTGGATACCAGAGATAACTCGGGTGTTTAAGAACATTCCTGCCTTTCCATTAATCTCCAGAAAAGAGACTTTAACGCACCACGCCACACTCATAGTATAGAGGGAGACAATGAAGACGTACCTGGACGCTTTCCCGCACGTTGACCCAGCAGCCTGAAGTGACCCAAATCTGATTTTTTTTTGCCCACATGCGACCTGGATCTGATCTTTGCATGGCTGTCTGAACAACTGCGGTCCGATTTTTTCCAATGCGACCCAGGCCGCTTGGCTATGTAGTCCTGAATCCAATACGAATCTGATCTTTTCAAATCAGATATGTATCGGCTGATATGTCTGAACAGCCAGGTCGCATTCATCCAACTTGAACGGCATTAATACTCAACAAAGGTCACTATTCTGCATCTTGCTCGCATAAGTTGGAAGAAAAATAAAAACCATGGTGGACGATGATGTGGAAAGTTATCCTGACTCCACCAGATGGATTTGCTCCGCATATCCATCTGAAACCTTCCGTTGAAGTAATTTTGGGAAGGGGCGAAAATACTGGTTAGCTGATTGGCCTATGTTGGTGATAGACGGGCCAAATAAACCAATCAGATCAACGAAGCATATGACGTTCTAACAGAGCGACGACGAAGAGGAGCCAATTGATAGATCAAACTCTTGCCGAAACCAGTCGGGAGAAGAGCAAAAACATCTTTTCCTCTGAGAAAAGCCTTCAGAGCAGTGTTTTGCTCTTCTTTCCGTTAAGAAATACTCTGTAATTCCGATAAAACTTGCTCGATAGCCACGCTAACACTAGTTTCATCGGCTGAAGCCGCCATGTTCTTTAGACTGAACGGTCGCGCTTCTCGTTGCGTCACACCTCAACCCGCCTCAAAGCCAACGCTGATTGGACGTTTGTTTGGTGAACGGCTCCAAATTTTCTTTAACGGAGAGTCTCCAGACTGATCTGTGAGTGAAACCTTGAAAGCTCGCGAGATCAGGATGGTCTCACGAGGCTAGTGGAGAGTAGTACATATGTTTAACCATCTTGAAAAGATTGTGTTTTTATTGTTGGGAAAGCTAGATGTGCTCCAGCACTACCATCCATGTTTGCTTCTGTAAACACAGAGCACACTTGCTTGTGACGTCATTGCCTGCAGTGTGAACGTAGCCTCAAAGAAAACAGAAAGCACCAGGTTGTTTGTCAGAGTTAACTTTGTGTCTGGATTAACAAAAACAAAACAAATCTTTAGACCTTATCTGAAGAGCTCAAGCTATCTGCACCAAACAGGATGGAAGCTCTTGTTTTTAATGCTTTTATTGGTTATGGACATTTTCCTGACTTCTCAGCCACTGATCTCATGGTCAAATGTCACAAAACTATGTCATTTTTTGGTGGCTGGTCGACTGAAGCTTTTACTTTGAAGGGAAGACTTTTTAGAATATTTTATAACTAACTGGGTTGGTAGGTGAGGAAAACCACACTTACTGGAATAATCAGATGGCTAATAACACCCAACCAGCTCTCCACAGCAGCTCAGAAGGCTAAAACTACAATTCTCTATAAACCATTTGGTCTCAGTGCCGATACCCCACAATAAGGCCACATCCTTTCCACCAACGGCCATTCAATGCCCTGTTTTTCTCTGTCAACTCTCCAATTCCCCGAAAGAAGGGCACCATGAGCCAACTGCTCTCTGCTACAGGCAGCCTGTCCAGCAGCGACTGTCCATAGAAATCAGCCTCTACTTAACAAGTTTGGATACAACAGAACCAAGGTGTCTCAAAAAACATGCTGAATAAGTGTCTAAAGCACCCCACCCTCCATTTATTGACAAAAAGTTCCAATTAAATTCATGTTTTTTAAATACCACAGCATTTTACCACAATCTGAGACTGAAAACCAGCTAAATACATTTACTTCCATCTGTCGTTGCTCCTGCCTCGTCTGTATGGATCTGCTGCTCCAATTGGTTGGATCTTTTTAAATGTCACAGGTAAGGTCGCATTTTGGTGCCAGCTGATCGACATATTCTTATTTTTCCCCAATTCAAAGAAATAACATATATCTAGATCTATAGCTAGATATGGATAGCTGTAGATCTATAACTGGGGAGATTATATATATATATATATATATATATATATATATATATATATATATATATATATATATATAAGGGATGGGACGATTTATGAAAACCGTCCAAATCGTTCTGTTCGACTGTCTCGGTTCGATTCTCGTGTGTTTCGTTCGGTTCATGCGCTGCTCCTTTTTCTCATAGGCGAAGCGTTTACTCTCCAGAGCAGAAGCTGGCGGTACTGCAACCAAAGCCAACCACCAGTAGTAAACAAGAAGAAGAAGAAGCGAAGCAGCGTAGCCGGGTGTAGCAGAAAAAAATCAGTTGTTGTGGAGAATTGTGTGGGTATGGCGAGTGGGAAAGAACAGGAGTTGGAAGACGCGCCAGCAGCACTTTATAGGTCTGCTGTATGGGACCACTTTGCATTTAGAGTGACCTACGATGACGGCGGAAAGAAAGTGGTGGATAAAAGTGCAACAGTGTGCGAGCATTGTGCAACACGTTTTGTTTATGCTAACAGCAACATGACCAACATGTCATGCTAACCCCGAAATCCCTCATACTCCGTCAGCGCTCCGCCCCACTGCGCTCCAGACCGGCTGTACAAAGCAAAGCTACAGCCTCCACTGTGGCTCCCATCCGCTCCCCTCTGAGTCCCTTGGAGATGCTAGAGAGCATGCGCCAGATGATTAAATTCAAAGCAGCAAAACATACGGAAATGGTCCAGGGTTTCCGCGGATCATTTAAAATAATTATAATCCATTATTTTTTGGGGGATTTTTTCATTAATTTCATAAATTTTTATGGGATTTCGGTGTAACAATCAACATATACCGAATCGAACCGAACCGTGGATTTTGTGAACCGTTCCACCCCTAGTATATATATATATATATATATATATATATATTTTTTTTTTTTTTTTTTTTTTTTTTTTTTTTTTCCAAAAATGCTAAAACTCAGACTTTATTTCCAGGTTTGAAGACATTTCGCTTCCAATCAAGGAAGCTTTTTCAATTCAAAATGTCAGAAATAGCGTTGAGTTCAAGGATTTATCCAGTAGCCCAACAAAGCCTGGTTTTGGTTTAGAAAAAAATGCAAATTGAAACGGACTAGCGGGTCCATCCCTTTGGATAGCTGGATCCAATTTTTTGGGTACCAAAAAAAGGAAGTTGAGGAACATTTTAAAAA
The DNA here is from genome assembly GCF_016077235.1 of Cyprinodon tularosa. Classification (NCBI taxonomy): domain Eukaryota; kingdom Metazoa; phylum Chordata; class Actinopteri; order Cyprinodontiformes; family Cyprinodontidae; genus Cyprinodon; species Cyprinodon tularosa. Next base: position 113,742 of record NW_024039262.1, on the reverse strand, counting down.
GACATAACATTAAAATGCTACAACTATTTTACATAATTTTCCAGCTATGCTGCCAATAAATAAAAACAGTTCTATCCAATCCCTGTTAATTGTTTTAGCTGTTTCTATAGTCCTCAGAGGGGAACCATGCAGATGCAAGGAAGCCAGTTTACTTTTGGATATTTGTACAACATCTTCAAAGGAACCAGTAAATGTGGGTTTTATTTTACATTATTGGCTCTAAAGCAAACAGACATCAGCTGATTCCTGCTTATGTTTTGATGTAATATTTAAGGATCCAGTTATAAACTGAGGAGGGATCACGGACTGGAAACACTCGACTCAAAGATGCTGAGAGTTTCTTCTCTCTCCCCAACTGGGAGCAATGTTACATTTTCCCTTAAAAAATGGTGACTTACCAATTTTCTGGTTGAAAATTTTGTCAAAAGTGAGTTCATCTCTTTCCTCCAGGTATTTCTGCATCACACTGCGAATGCTGTGAAAACAGGAAAAGAGTCAAATGAGGTTAACATTCTTAACTGAAAGCATCCACATCTCTCATTTACTCCGTCCTCTTCCAGCTTCCTCCGAGATCCTGACCCGGGTTTGATTCTCTCCCTGCCACCCATCCCCAGACAGGGAGGAACAGCAGGGAGGGAACAAGGACACATGGGAGGCTTCTGAGGGGACCTGGAGAGATACACGCTATCCTGGGACTGGGTGTTAATGAGAAGAAGCCAAAGGAGAATGAATCAATTAACACCGTACCTCATGGGCCTATTAACACTTTATCAGCAAGCTACACAGAACAGAGAAGGAAGAGCAGGGTTCTACCTGCATGCGCTGTGACAGGCACACCGAGAGGCTGAACAGACCACAGTACGACCGGAATCAAAGAGGAACAACAGGATTCCCCTCTGAAATAATGATGGATACGACCCTTTTGGATCGCTTGGCCCAGCTCGCTGCTGTTTTTATTTGTGTGGAAAATAGAAATCCTAATTTTAGGTGACAGCAGACTGCCAAAGGGAAGGACGTCTGAATTTGAAATGAGGAAAACAACCTAGAATATGTTCAGTTTCCATCGAATTAAAACCCTTTGATGTATCATATCGTCACCTTCTTAAAATAATTGCCTAAGTCATTTTTTGCAATTTTTCAGGAAACACAAAAAACTGAACCATTTGTTGAATAAATGATATTTACGAACAATTTTAATCAAAAAAGTTGTAACAACAGATGTCTTTTGACATACAAACAGCAAGGTCAGTCAAACATGGAACATGACAGAATTAAATGACTTAGGCAAATTTCTGAACATGCCTTTGTGACCTAGGCAATTTTACAGCACAAACTAACAAAACATAATGCTGAGGAGGCATGTGCATTTTTTCCACTTCTCCTTCCAGCTCTTCTTTGCTGAGTTTTTGTCTGATGCCTATTAGTGTGGCAAATTGTCAAAGAAGTGATGACACTCGACAGGCATGATGGGTTTCATTGACTGGAGGTCCTGGAACTTTCTCTCTTTGATTGGCAGAGCACATGGAAACAAACTTATCCATGCCATTGGCCCATTTGGCACCTGCACTCTTTGTAGCAGTTCTTCCCACTCAGAGTCTTCTGAAAAGGACAGCTTGAAATGGACCTTGCCGTCACTGCTAAACTGAAGACCCCGCAAGTCATGCACAGTCGGGTCTCCAACTTTTTTGCCTGGTCTGATGCTGAAGAAGTAAGATCCATTCAGCTTCAGGAACTCATCGTGCTTGAGCACTTTCACATAGTAAGGTGATGGCCTGATTCTTGCAGCCTGGAGTACAACGACATAGTCTCTTGGGGTGAAGATATCTGCAACTAATTTTCGTTCAATAGTACTATGCATACTGTCACACTCCATTTGTGTATGACCTGCAAGAAGGTATTTCTGGGTTATTAGCACCCCATATTTCCTTGCAAGCTCAGAGTATGCATTTGCTACACATGTATTGCGATTCTGATAACCGCAACCGTCGCTCCACACTATGATCTCCTTGAGGTCTGGATGGCCTTTGATCACACCTTCAAAATGATGATACTGAAGATGTGCAAATACCTCGCTACAGAGGTCACCTTCTGATTCATCCCAAACATAGCAGTAGCCTTCCTTTGATCTCAAGTTGAAAAGGGTAAAGTTGTGGACCTGCAGTTTTGTTTTGTAATACAGGCTGCTGGCTTGGGTTTTTGGACACAGTAGCACAGCTTGCAAGTCCATTGTCCAAACGGACTTCTCTTTATCAGCAGAATCCTTGTCCCTAGATTTCTCTTGCCTCGCTTCATCCTTCTTGGTGACATGTGCGTTGTATGCAGCCTTACTGATATTTCCATGTTTGAATGAAACACAAACATCACACTGATCTTTTCTTGGAATAAATACGGAGTAGTTCTCCTCATGGAACACAGCTGTGAAATATTGGATTCCAACAGCTCTCACTCCAGCAGTTGCAGCTGCCTGTCCATATTCACGATGTAGTTGGGAGATGGTTGTGCCTTGGTAAAGGAACTTCTTGTCTTTGTAGGTAGCTGTGCTTCTGCAGTAGTGTGAGTCAACACTGGGCAGGTCCCTCAACCAGTTCTTAAGGAAATCCTTGACATCAGTTTCAACCTTTCTGTGCCAGCCACTTTTGGGTCCAGATTTTGATGGCACTTCTGCTTGTTTTTCAGGGTTGATGGGGTCATCCAGCCATTTTGTAATGGTTCTTTCAGGGAGACCAATTGTAGAAGAAAAAAGTGCCTTGCACACTTTAACTCTTGTTCCATCTTCAAGCTTCAGTTGGTAGGTAAATGATGAATTGCGTCGGGATCCCTCCGTAACTTTTTTTTGCTTTATGCTAGTCTTTGTGACCAAAGTGGTGACGTATAACCGACGTTCTTCCCAGGTGTTCATTGCCCAAATCTTGTCAAATACCCACTGCCGCTGCTCTTCTGTAAGGACTTGGCAGTCTCGAGTTGAGACTCGCTGACAGAACTTGGAGTTGCAGGGAGGACCCATAGTCTTTGCACTTATTTCTTTGCCACTTTTGCTCTTGTATGAAATTCCTTTTAGACGTTTCTGCTTGGATTCATTTTGCTTCCATGTTCTTGGACTGAGGTGTTTATTTCTTTTCTTTTTGCCTACATCTTTTAATTCAACATCCTCATCCTGCTGTTCTAAAGTTGTTGCCACCATAGATAGGCTGTTTTCATCTTCAGGAGAAGAGGACTCATCACAGGTTGGGGTATAGTCCGGATCTTGAATGACATCATCACCATCATCGCCATCATCATTTGATATTGTGTCTTCTTGGTGTGGATGTGTCTGCTTGGCATCTTTAACTTTATCCATGGGAGCAGATGGTGCATCATTATCAACATACTGCATCATCTCTTTATTGATGGTCTCATTGTCATTCTCAGTAGATGAGGACAGACTGGTGTCATCAATATCAAGTGCATCTCCTACCAAAATGGGAAAAAAAAATATTCAAATCTTTCAAAAATGTGTGATTATTCTGACAAACATGAATTGCCTTTGAGGTCAATTGTATTTAAGATACATTGTGGATTCCCAAAATGGTTTGCAAGTTGCCTCTAGATACAGCAACACAGGCACACTATAACACCAGTCAAATCATTTACGATTACTTATGTTCATCTGAAATTTTCATTAGTTAAAATCAATCGAGTAAAGAGGGTCCTTTGTGAATTTTTTCTAGACTGTAGATTACATTACAGAATTGAAAACTTTCTTAGTTAGATGACTCTGGAGTCTTTCCACTGTGCTTTTTAGCTAACTTACATCCATCCATCCATCCATCCATCCATCTATTATCGATACCACTTATTCCTCATTAGTGTCATGGTTAATGCTGGAGGCAATCTCAGCTGGCTTCGGGCAAAGGCAGGGCATACCCTGGACAGGCCGCCAGTCTAACACAGAGCATTTTTAGCTAGCTTCCTAAACTAAAATTTTCACAAAAGATCACATTTTATGCAATTTTGATAGCCTAGTGTATATTATAGTAAACATCTTCACTTACCAACATGGGAAGAGTCCAGAATCTTGGAAATAGCTTCAGCAGCTGTGTAGAATTTTCGTCTCCTAGAATCATCCGCCATTTTGAAAAACTTCTAAAATTGCCTAAGTCAATTTGTCTGGTGACTTAAGCAAAAATAAAACTGCCTAAGTCACACTCTTGACATAGGCAATTATACAAAAGGGGTAGAATGGCATGATCTGTTTAATTGAGGATGTAGGCAATTTTACCAGAGGTGGCCAGCATCATGAAGAGATGATTTAGGCAAAAAAATCATTTTTGAAAAAAATGACTTAGGCAATTATTTTAAGAAGGTGACGATATGTGTTTCTGCTGTTTATGTTGGATTAAATAGAGGTTATTAAAAAGCAACGTTGAACCCATAATCAATCATTCAGCTGGAATACTTCATAGGATCTGTAACATCTAAGGCTTTGCGTGGTGTAGCAGCGCAAGCATTATAGGGAGGTCTAGGGGTCAGATCTCCAGGAAAATGTTGAAATCTAGACCCTGAAATGCCATTTCCTCCATTTGGAGGTGGAATGATGTGAACTTTTTGTATTTCTTACAACACTACTTCCTGATTATGGGAAGTAGGTGTGCTTGACTCGAGGTCCTGTTTCTCTGACTGTGATTAACTGGATGTGCTCTCATTCATCCTTTGACATGGGAGCTTGTCTGGATGCTTTTTGTATCCCTGTTTCTTTCTCTATGTCTGCTTCTGTTTCTTCTATCTCTCCTTGAACCCCAGTCGACCTCAGCAGATTGCCGCTCACACCGAGTCTGGTTCTGCTGGAGGTTTCTTCCTGTTAAAAAGGAGTTTTTCCATTAAGGTAAATTAAAAACAAAGTATGATTCTTTTTAAAAAAAGTTAATAAAAGATAGAAAATGTATTTAATTGGATTAAAACCAAGTTGGCAAATGCTTTTTCTCTCCACTTTCACTACAAGCATGCTTGGTGTGAAGGATTGACTTCGAGTCAATGAGTCGCTCTAATCAACTGGTTTTCCTTAGATAGAAAACTTTGAATCAATCTGACTGAATGATCTGGTGAACTGTAAAGAGCCTTGAGATGACGTGTTGTGAATTTGGCGCTATAGAAATAAACTGAATTGAATAGAGGCGGAAATTTCATAAGGAAGACATGAAATGATTTTTAGGTACAATATTATGTTTCATAACTTAATTAAAACAATTATTGCACATCATTATCCACAAACAAAATCCATTTATCAATCTTTTGGAAATAAAAAACCCATTTATCTCCAAGAACCATAAAAAAAAAAAAAAAGAAATCCCAGCATCTGTTAGACATTTGCTACGGATTTAGAACCGATTGCCCCCCCCCATTTATGTTAGCTGTTCTTTTTCCTCCATTCCATGGACAGTATTGTCCCAAAGAAGAATAATAAAAATAATTTTTAAAGGAAATCCAAAAACTCCAAAATAACCCTAACATTATCAGGAATTCGATGAGTTTTTGTAAACTTCTCAAAGTTTCAGGCTTACCTGCTTGCAAACAGCAAGCGTGCTTGACCCCATGAACGAAGTTGTCCGTGGGGACATTAGATATTCCACCATATTCTGGGGGGAAATTAGGGCGTACCAAAGCCGTACATCCAAAAAACTGGGCCTACAATTTCTAATATTTTTTGTAAAGGGTGTACAATTTACGCTGTACGCACCGCTAGCTAAAAGCCTGCCTACAATCAGCGCAAATTTAGGTATGAGGCTAATAAGCGACATCAGGCAGCCAAGGAAAAACACCAAATTTACTGCATCAGTATGTTGAGTATTTCATTCTTGTTTTGCTCATAAAAGACAAGCATTTGTTTTTGAACACACCTTAACTTTTTTTCCCAATGATCAACATTTCAAAAGGACCCAATGCTTGGAAAGTTGAATCCTTAAACAATCCAAGGGCAATCACTATTTCTTCCAGGTGTGCTGTGCACAAGTTTGAGACTCGTTGAGGGACGTCAAGCATCAACAGGCTTTAGGAAGCCCAACAGGAAAGGTAATTTTATGAAAACATACTGGAACACATTTACTAGTAAAACAATCGATTATTTAAAGCTAAGCTAATTTAGTAATTAATTAATCGTTAAATGGAGGATAGAAACAGTGAAAGATGCACTTGGAGCAGTTATTGTATCAAAATTGTAAAAAAAAAAAAAAAATATATATATATATATATATATATATATATATATATATATATATACACACCCTTCTGCTATCTGATTACTAATCGATTAATAAAAAATAATAAGCGATAGATTAATATATTTGCAAAATAATCGTTAGTTGCAGCCTTAAATTACATATACTACCATATTTATATCATGAGGACCAAGTGTAACGGTACACATTTTTTGTACTTTTTCATTTATCAATCATAAACCATATAAAAAATGTATTCAAAAAGAACAAACCAGCAAAAACGTGCAGCAGTTTCGAGCCAACAGTAAAACACAGTAGAGTTACCACCATGGTTTGAGGCTGTGGATTAAACTGTTGGGTTTCATGATCCATATTTTTGGGAAATAAACTCAGGAAAATAAATTTGACTGAAACCGTTGCATTTTTCTGCATTTCTGAAAATCTGCCAATGTGGTCAAAATTGAACATGGAGACAAAATAGAGACAATGCGACGCTGTGAGTCATAATTTTCCTTTTTTCTGAGCAGAAGCGCAAGTCAAACCAGCAACACGGCACTGACTCCACTCCTTCGCACCAAAGGCAATAATGTTAAAAAACACAAAAGGGTGCAGCCTGCTAACACTGGATGCAACGTTTCAGCTTTAGCCACAGCTGCTGAAACAAGAACTGAGGAAGTAAATACTTCCCTTTCTTAGCCCACTGAATCATTAGCAGTTGACTAGATTATTTGTTTGAACCGATCCTGCATACCACAGAGACAGTACCGGCTACTGTAAAGCCGAACCCTGAGAGGCGTTAAACACTCGACATGCAGCAGGTTGCTTCGGAAAGCAGGGTCTGTTTATCGGAACGACTCAGATGTGTAAATTACAACATTAAATCATGCATGTGAAGTGAAGGCCTTGCAGCCAATCAGCCATGTTGCCCTTTGAGCAGAAGGCTGGACGGCCACTTTCTCTACATTATCGATAGTTTTTAAGACGAGCAAAGCTCAGCTGGGATCAGCTGCAGCTTTAAATCAACATTGGCTTATAGGGGCAGATGACCGCAAAGAAGAGGGAGACAAACAGAGTCTTGCTGTGACAGTGGGCTTTGAGTGACAGACCGCCTGCCGGCGCGCGGTGATAAATAAGGCTGTGTTGCCTACAGCTGACCGACATGATGCTGAGAGATTCTGGGTGGTGGACAGTGACAGCATGAACATGGCGCTGCTTCTGGTGTTCATTCACTGCGTTCAAAGCTGCTCTCAGAGCTTAAACAATCAGCAACAATGTGCAGAGCTAGCCTAATAAAGCATGCTTTCATTAGCCGTCAGCCTCCCACATGCTAAAGCTTTCCTACACTCACAAAGCCGTCAATCATCCAAGCAATGATAGCTTATTTATTCACTGTAGCAAGGCATTTATTTTTCTGTGGCATCTTTGTGTTGAGACTTTATTTTAATTTATAATTTTCAACAGAATACTAAAGGACAAAAACAAGATGTGCCCTCCTGAAGGACAACAGCAATATCTAACTTTTACAAATCTAACAGAGATAGGCTGAGAATGAACACTGTTACTATTTATAAAAGATGCCTTTATATATGTAAAAAAAAAAAAAACATTTGATCATGTTAAAATAAAGAGTATATTCACCAAGCATCCATTCTGATCGCTGCATCTACAGCCATTGCTACAGCTAGAAAAACACAACGCTGGGCGGTTATAAAGGAGTATTAAACGCTGATGCGTATGTGGACATCTCAACCAATCCCAACTCTTCTTGGACTGGGACTTTGGTTTATTTTGTCATTTTGTAAACACAAGTGTAGACAATTTGGAACTTCTACAGGGTAGCATTGCCATTTTAGGAAGATGTTTTCTCCAGAGCTTTCAGCATACTTAAGACTGACCCCCTGTTCAAACCAAGAGGGGAACCGGACGTTGGTCTTGAACCTGAACTCTTCCTTCACATGGAACATCTCTTTTAAGAGGCTAACACAGCTTGATTTGCTTCTAATTCCTTAGCCTTTCTCAGTGATGAAATCTAAAAGTTTACTAAACAACAGACAGTTTCTGGTCTTTAACAGTCGTACCGAAGAACTATCCTGTAAAGAAGGCTTCTTTGAAAGAATCAAACTGAATAATAATAGTATTAAACCAACGTTTTTTACCCACGGCGTTCGGCCTCGGCGTATGTGGAGCAGTCTGGAACAATTAGGACGGACGGACACCTGAGCAAACAAGAAATGCATCTGGAGCCGATACAGACAGCAGAGTTGCTGCTCCTCCAAACCCTGCCCTGACCAAAACACCAGGAGCAGCACCACTGCACCCATCCTCAACCAAACAGATAAAAGGAAAGAATAACCAGACTTCACATACAATGACTTCTTTTTAATATAGATTTTATATTTTTCTATCTTTTTGTTGCACACAAAACCCTATTTATGTACTTTTACTACACCAGTAAACAGGCTGTCATGGTCAAGGACTAAGAATCTATGAGAACAGACAGATGGAAACATTCCCAAGGAACATTAAAAATATTTAGATGGCAGCTGTCCAAAGGTCTTCCAGGAAATAAAGACATTTAGGAGAATCTTTTTGCCTTCACACATTTTTCTAAAACCTCTGGTTCATCATGTTTTTACGGTGACTGGATCTAAAGGAAGAGAGCCTTTTTTTCCTCTGTCAGCATGAGGAAACCTACGTTTGGCACGCTTTGACTAGCGTGTGCTTAGGTTGCCAAGAAAATATCGAATATTAAGCCAAAATTCTCTCAACTGTCTCCTGGAAGCCCTTCATTGAAATATGCTGCAGCTATTCAAGCATTAACAAAGCAGCCCTGTGCCGGTGGAGACCCCTCTAAAGAAACCTGATCTCCAACCGACCCCAACGTCCAAAATATTAACCCTTTCAAACATTATCATCCACTGCTAATGCTGAGAATCACATCTATCGGGCATCTTCCATCTCCGCTGGGCTGCAAGTATCCTACTGATTGATGGATGCTCTAGCAAGTGCATTCAACAATTCACATCCTGACTTCACACCAGAAGGGACCTTTCCTGCCCTCAGATGTGCATAACAATGACTAATTGCAAATGAAATCGTTTACATACACATCCTGAGTCAGAACCCTAAGCAGCTCTTTTCTTCTGGTTTCTAACCTCAGTGCCTTTTTATCAATGCTTTGGTACATTGGTGATTATTCCCCTTTAGAAATTATCTAGTCCCCCCCACAGGTCAGAGGTTAAATGGGACTGCATGAAAACTTTTTAAAACAAAAGTTGTCTCAGCTTGAAGAACCGCTTCTCTGAGCTAATTAGCATTAAAAAGAGTCTTTAAACAGCTCATCCTGAAAGGAGTTGAAATCTAATCTCTGCTTATGGATTTGTGTAAGAAATGTAAATAGCGTCTTGTGTAAAGGCTGAATGTTGAAATGGAAAAATAACAGAAAAGATTCATCTGTACAGAATTTTTTTCTGTTAAAATCGTAGGAAAACTGCCGTTCCAATCGTAGCATTTCCGAATTCCCCCAAGTGGTGCACTAATGGTGCAGTGAATGCTATTGGTCGTTTATCAAGGGGCGGGATTGTTGTGGTAGAAGGTTCGCAAGCGAGTTGGGTTGTAGCCAGTTTATCGGAAAAGCATCTCCCTAACCAGTTAGCAACTTAGTGCTAGTAGGTTCCCAATGGGAAATTCCATTGGGACCAAGTAGCACTAAGGCTACGTTCACACTGCAGGCCTTGATGCTCAATTCCGATTTTTTTGTGAACCTGTGTGAACTGCAGCCATACAATGCAAGCGTCCCACATTCGCAGTAGAGGAAGCAATGACGTCACAGGCCAGCATGCTCTATGTTTACGGAAGTAAACATGGATGGTAGTGCCGGCGCGCATCTAGCGGTCTTTTCCAACCATAAAAACTCAATGTTTTCAGTATGGTTAAACATGAATACTGCTCTCCATATCATCATCTGCCATGGTTGTTGTTTTTAATGCAGCTTTTGCATAGCAAGCAAAGAATAGTGACCTTTGTCGGGTATTAATAGCATTTAGGTCGGATGAATCCGACCTGGCCGTTCAGACACAGATCGCATTTGAAAAGATCAGATTCGTATCGGATTCAGGACCACATAGCCAAGTGGCCTGGGTCGGATTGGGAAAAAAAAATCTGATCTGTGTTGTTTAGAATGCCATGAAAAGATCATATCCAGGTCGCATTTGGGAAAAAAAAAATAAATAAAAAATCAGATTAGGGTCACTTCAGGCTGCAGTGTGAACGTAACCTAAATTGGTGACTTAGAAACGACACTGTCAAGGAACGCTATGGACGGCGGAAACATGCAAGAGGAGGAGAGTTTAGTGTCGGAGGTCGTGGATGAGTCTCCTCCATCATACATTTTTTATTTAGAGGAGGAAAGCGGGACGAAGATGTAGTGGAAGAGGACGCCAGGGTGGCAGAAGCTTGGTTTGGTGTAGAAGGCTTCCAGCCGTACATGTTTGAGCCCTTGCCTCGCAACGCTGCCAGTTCTGTTAGCTCTACGCCTGCTGAAGACACAGACGTCCATCCCTGTGAACACTGGGACGGAACTCAATGGGAAAGGAAATGATTCTTATTTCTTATTTCAACCGTTGCAACATATCAGTCAAGATGCTATGACTGAAAAAACTGGATTGACAGATGACCGTTGATATATGATTGGCTGAATTTAGGTGTTCAGACTGACGTATAACTAACTGGCTAATAAGATAACAGGAAAAAAACACAGATTTTTAAACGGGATTTTTTTTTTTACAGAAATTTTCTACATTTTGGGAAAATATGATCTCATAAAGAGTATATTGAAATACATGTACTGTACTGGACCCGTCTGGCTCAAGGGGTTAGTGTGTAATCATTTTAAGTTTTATTTCACTGTGGAACAGAATTCAACAAGCCATCAAAAAGATGGAGGTTTTTTCAAACTTTTTTCCCCGACACCAATGAAACATTAATTTATTTCCATAAACATTAGGACAGAGCTTTTTTTTAAGCAGTTGGACTCTTTGCAGCTGCTGCAGACACAGAATCTAAAGTAAAACTTAAAAAGTTCATTTTCCATCATAGTTCACCTTAAAATTTAACTACATCTCGTCATCTAGGGCGTTTTATTTGATGGCTGTCCATCTAAATCTTTCCTTCCTTATATTAACTCTGTCTGGATGGTGGCGCTTTCGCTGGTTCAGATTGCTAACAGCTAAGGTTAGCGTCTGCATTGGGAAAACAGAAACGTAGCCTCAGTGATGCTGCCCACTTTAATTGCAGACATTAAATCCTGAGGGAAATTAAAACTCTCTAAATTTGTCTTTTCAAATTAGTGGAATCCTGTTTAAACATGACTTCTCTTCCTTCTCCACTTGCTCACAGCTTCTGCAACTTTAAAAAAAAAAAAAAAAAAAAAATTATATATATATATATATATATATATATATATATATATATATATATATACAGGTGCTGGTCATAAAATTAGAATATCATGAAAAAGTAGATTGATTTCAGTAATTCCATTTAAAAAGTGAAACTTGTATATTATATTCATACATTACATACAAACTCATATATTTCAGATGTTTATTTTGTTTAATTTTGATGATTACAAATGACAACAAATGAAAATCTCAAATTCATCATATCAGAAAATTAGAATATTGTGAAAAGGTTCAAAATTGATGGCCCCTGGTGCCACACTCTAATCAGCTAATTAACTCAAACCACCTGCAAAAGCCTTTAAATGGTCTTTCAGTCTAGTTCTATAGGCTACACAATCATGGGGAAGACTGCTGACTTGACAGTTGTCCAAAAGACGACCATCGACACCTTGCACAAGGAGGGCAAGACACAAAAGGTCATCGCTAAAGAGGCTGGCTGTTCACAGAGCTCAGTGTCCAAGCACATTAATAGAGAGGCGAAGGGAAGGAAAAGATGTGGTCGAAAAAAGTGTACAAGCAAGAGAGATAACCGCACCCTGGAGAGGATTGTGAAACAAAACCCATTCAAAAATGTGGGGGAGATTCACAAAGAGTGGACTGCAGCTGGAGTGAGTGCTTCAAGAACCACCACACACAGACGTATGAAAGACATGGGTTTCTGCTGTCGCATTCCTTGTGTCAAGCCACTCTTGAACCACAGACAGCGTCAGAAGCGTCTTGCCTGGGCTAAAGAGAAACAGGACTGGACTGCTGGTGAGTGGTCCAAAGTCATGTTCTCTGATGAAAGTAAATTTTGCATTTCCTTTGGAAATCAAGGTCCCAGAGTCTGGAGGAAAAGAAGAGAGGCACTTCATCCACGTTGCTTGAAGTCCAGTGTAAAGTTTCCACAGTCAGTGATGGTTTGGGGTGCCATGTCATCTGCTGGTGTTGGTCCATTGTGTTTTCTGAGGTCCAGGGTCAACGCAGCCACATACCAGGAAGTTTTAGAGCACTTCATGCTTCCTGCAGCTGACCAACTTTTTGGAGATGCAGATTTCATTTTCCAACAGGACTTGGCACCTGCACACAGTGCCAAAGCTACCAGTACCTGGTTGAAGGACCATGGTATCCCTGTTCTTAATTGGCCAGCAAACTCTCCTGACCTTAACCCCATAGAAAATCTATGGGGTATTGTGAAGAAGAAGATGCAATACACCAGACCCAACAATTCAGAAGAGCTAAAAGCCACTATTAGAGCAACCTGGGCTATCATAACACCTGAGCAGTGCCACAGACTGATCGACTCCATGCCACGCCGCATTGCTGCAGTAATACAGGCCAAAGGAGGCCCAACTAAATACTGAGTGCTGTACATGCTCATACTTTTCATGTTCATACTTTTCAGTTGGCCAACATTTCTATAAATCCTTTGTTTTTATTGGTCTTCAGTAATATTCTAATTTTCTGATATGATGAATTTGAGATTTTCATTTGTTGTCATTTGTAATCATCAAAATTAAACAAAATAAACATCTGAAATATATGAGTTTGTATGTAATGTATGAATATAATATACAAGTTTCACTTTTTAAATGGAATTACTGAAATCAATCAACTTTTTCATGATATTCTAATTTTATGACCAGCACCTGTATATATATATATATATATATGATTTGTCTAATTGAAGTTGCAAATGTCCCTTAAAAAAAAAAAAAAAAGAGCTCATCCTCCAGCCCTCCCCCATCTAAACAACCTCCAGGGTTGCAGTCATAATCTCACTTCTCTGTTAAAGGACCATGAATTGCTTAGAATGTGGCAGCGCTACGCTACCTCCAGAGCACTTCAACCTGCCACCACAACAAGCATAAACCTAAAAGCTGGCTACCGGCGTGTTCCAGGGCCATACATGAAGGTTTGTCAGCTTGCAGGCGTTGCTAAAGTTCGTCGTGTTCTGCTATTCGCAGGAAGTGGTTTCGCAAGTGAAGTCCGTGCTGCGCCAGTCTGCACTCTCTCTCTCTTTGTGTACATCATCTATGATCTTTTACAAACTAAATCTGAGTCAGTCCTCTGAAGGACTTAAAGTGCAGCCAGCGTTTGTTTGATACTGTACAGGGAGAAAAACATCATGTAACCATATCAATCGGATATAATGGACACATTACTGGATAAACAACCTGACTGGAAAAAAAAAACATTTCCATATTAATGCGAGTCTTTTGGTGCACTGATTTACTCCACAAGTCCATTAGTTGATGCATTTGAGTAGCTTTGATATCATGGTGTGTAGAAACTAATGGAGCTCATTTATAGCATGTAACCTCAAAGGCTGTTCTATTTTCTATATTAAAAAAACAACCTTTGTGCCCCATGTAGGCGTAAGTTTCACCTCTGAACTGCTGGAGGTAAACTGTGTCTACCTGAAGGGTTTCCATTCTCTTGTGTTTTCAGTCCAAGCCCCCTTTTCACTCTTTATCGTTGAATTCATCAGAATAAATGTCATGTTTTTGCCTCCTAGACGACGTTCTGCAACGTTCATGCAGCTCAGGGGTCTAAACCTGCGGCTCCAGAACCACATAAGGCTCTTTGGACCCTCTACAATGGCTCTTAATAGTGTAAACATATATAAAGAGCTAAATTATGTACTATAATATATACCAGTCTTATAAGCTTAAGTGGGTTCTATATGAAGGTAAAGAATTACTTTAAAATAACCAAAAATGTTTCTAACCCCTTGCTCACACTGGCTCCGGTGCGGTTACCGAGCCGACGGAGACCGCAACTCCCGCACACCCCCTCTCACACCGCCCTTTTGACTACGGTGCGGTGCGGCTCTGCGGCTCCGGCAACAGGTCCGGGGATTTAACAGAAGTTCACTTGAGTTCACGTAACTTCACGCGATAACACGGCCCAAATAAGGATATTTGCGAGAGCTTGTTGCGGAGGGCTCCGGCACGCCGCAAGGATAGCTTTCTTGCGGAATTTTCTGCAGCGCCGGAGTGTCTCGGTAACCGCAGCCGGACAGCTCAGCAGCCAGTGAGATAGGTTTACGTCTTTTTAATGACTTGGAATCACTGCGGCGCCGCACCCACCGCACCGCAACGGTAAGACCGGAGTCTGTGTGAGCCTGGGGTAAAGGTATTTTTCTTCCTGGAAATAATGTGTTTTAATATTATTTTAAAAGCTAAAAATGCATAAATTGTTGGTTGTTTAAGATGGAAACTAATTTCCTATATGAGATTTAAAAAAAAAAACATGATGGGCTGTTTTTTGAAAAATTCGGGTTATATTTGGTGGCTGTAAACAGCTTTTACTCGCCAGACTTGGGGCCAAATGGCTCTCTGGATATGAAAGGTTGCAGAGCCCTGATATAGCTGAGCTTTAAATACAGGCAACTGCTTATATTTATCATCCTGTACCAGACTAAACTCGTCCATAAAGGATTAAATATATGCAGCTTTTCTTATCCCATCAGATAAAACACAAATCAAGAGAGGGCAAATGTAAAGCAAAAGGTGCATCCATTTGTCAGCACACAATTTTACTTTTTCCTAAGACAATATATACCTAAAAATAGGGCTGGAATAATCAATTAGATTAATGGTAATCGATTATTGAAATAATTGTCAACTAAAAACATGCCTTTAGCTGACAGAGCGACCCACTTAGAGATGTAATTATACCAAGATTGTACAAAAATATATGACTATTTAGCATTTAAAATAAATACAAAACTTTTTCGTCTGTCAGTTTGTTCAATTCAGAACTCCTCAAGTGGAAACATTTTAGTTTCACCTGGTTTAATTCAGTAAAAAAAAAGTTTTCTTTAAGGAACCTTTTGTTTCTGATTATTAATCGGGGGAAAAATTGACGTATGAATTCGCAAATTCGTAAAATCGCTAGTTGCAGACCTATCTAAAACATAGAAATACTTCACTGCTGGTTGATCAGTTTGTGAGTAAAATAATAGATGCTACCAGAAATGCAGAGAGAGGCCAGCTAATGACTAATACCGCATTTCCCACTGACCTAAAAACCTGTTTAAACCCGGGAACCATAAGCTTTCAGCTGCAGTGGGAAACGCTCGCTGACCCAGGTAAAACGCCTCGCCTCTGATCGGTTCGCTGTGGGAACACCATAGACCCGCTAATTTACGTAATGCCATTGAACGCCATGGCTGATCTAACAAGCCGAAACAACTCTGTTTACATTCCATAAATACGCCGCAGCTCCGGTGAGAGGGATGTGAATGGACAAAAGAGCGAAACAACACAGCCCACCGACTGCACTCTGGCTTCCTTAAGCCAGGCTAACACTGCAGGATTTTTTCAAGTTCACAGTTTACACGTAACAGCAGGGTTTAAAAGTTCACAGCTTACGATATTTGTTCTCACACTGCGAGACCCGACGCTGATTCAATTTACCTGCTCACACTGTACGTCTAAAAACCAGGTGGGACTCAGCTACGCAGTGAGATGGTGCTACTCGGACTCGTCTATCTGGAAGTCAAACGAGTAGAAGAGGAATATGAAGCTCACTAGAGAGCAACGCGCTGCCTTGGCAATTTATGCAATTTTGTGCTGAAAGCCCTAAAAAGTATCCTTTGCTGCTTTGTCATAGCAGCAAAGGATAATTCATCACATTTCTTTAATTTGTTCTCCAGCAGCAATATGTTAAGAGTGCTTTCAAACTTAATTAGGTTGCACAAACCGTTGTAATTAAGGCTGAACTATATTAGAAAATTCTTTGGATTAAGATGATGAAATAGATGATGTGGGGGGGTTTATATAAAATCAAGATCATACCATTTAGTTTTCCCATCCTTAGGATCAGGTTTGGGTGATCGGGGGGGGGATAAAAAGCTGCTATAGGACTAGGCTGCTGGAGGACATATGGTCCCCTTTTCACCCTTCTGCTTGTTTCTATCTCTATTCTTCTATTCTGCAATACTTGTTAGTTCAACCAATAACTTCTCATCTGCTTGACGGCTTCTTTGCAATACAGAGCCTCCTATGGATCTAGTTTACTGATAACTTTTGAAACATAGAAAGAATTTATCGATCAGTGCTTCGGCAGGTTCTGCTGCAGGTTTCTTTCTGTTAATGAGGAGCTTTCCTCTCCACTGTCGCTGTATCCATGACAAATTGCAATATCTGCTGCCACCACATTCTCACCTAGTAGAACAGAGTCCTGCTACACTGCAAAAACAATCTAGAAATAAGTAAAAAAAATGTCCTTAATTAAGTGTATTCACCCTTAATTTGAGTAGGTAAATGAGAAAGCCTGCCAATGGAATGAGTAATTTTACTCTTAAAATAAGATAATTAGATAATATGCACTTGAAATAAGACAATGCAATAGTGTTTTCTTATTTTAACTGTAAATTGTCTTGTTCCATTGGCAGAATGTCTCTTTTACCTCCTTAATTCAAGAACAAATGCATTTATTTTAAGAAAAAAAAATGACTTATCTAGATTTAGATTTTTTGCAGTGTAAGTTAATGGTCAGAAGCAATCACCTAGTTTTCCTTACATAGAAAACTTTAAACAGGAATTCGATTGGATGATCTGTTGTCTCTGTGCAGTGACGTGAAATGGCATTATGTTAATTGACAATATATAAACTGACCGTCCTTTTCAACATCCAGCTCATATCTTATTTATATCAAACTGTGATAAGCACATCTACCTCTCTATTTGCACATGTACGCAATAACATAAAGCTCTCCAGTTTATTTGAGCTAGTTTGGCTGTAGTGTGTTAAAACCTTGCATGCCATTAAGAAGTTTAGCCGCCTGGAGGGACTTTTAATTGATGATTATATAATTGGTGATTAGTGATGCACATCAAGTCATGATTCAATTGGGTTGCTTTTCAATTCAGTCAAGGAAGTCAACCAGTATGGCAACATTCACAGAACAACTTATGCTGAAAGTAGTAAAAACAAACCAACTTGGTGCATTAGTAAAAATACAAATATTTACATTAATTATCTAATGCAGGGGGAAAATCATTTATTTTTTTATGTAACATGACCTGAACAAAAAAAAACAGAAATAGAAACATCTCAGTCAATTCAAATGAGATTATGTAAATAAAGTGGCTTAAAATAGATGATTCACTTTCAAGGAGTCACTTTGATTCCTTTGACTGGGTCACAAGGTTTTAGTGCAAATGTTGCAAAGAAACATTTAAGGGTTTTATGAACTGATATCAGACAATTTAATGGAAAATTAAACCTTACAGGTGATGGAAATCAGTGAGAATATTTTGGTAATGAAAAGAAAAGCAATCCATAAGGAAGTTACAGGTTTTGTTGATATTTACCTCAGAATATTTCAACAAAGCTACTACCTTTTTTAATAAACTTCTTGCAGTTTAAGCTTTTCTTTTAAAACCAAGCGTCCCGGCATCATAAACCTGCTTTCTGCATGTTTTGGAATTTACTGGCTTGTCAACAGGAAATATTTCAATTTCCTTCGTTTTTATTGAGAACAAAAACATTCAAAAATATGCTTAATGACAAAGTTTTTCTGTGTGTGTTTTAAACCATGTGCATCTATTAGCGACATCCTTTTTTTGTACACTGTGGCTAACAAATGCCTATCAGTTATTACCTCTTTGAATGTAACTGGCCTGGCAGTGACTGGGCAAACCACCGGAACGGGCGCTCCATGCAAATCACAAACTGCGGCCTGCTAGAAACATGTATGCAGAAAAGCTGCAAACCCTGCGAACATCACTGTGTTAGAAACGGCTGCCTCTACCAGCGCCTAGAAGGAATACGGATGTAAAATATTATTGATTTGCCTGACTGGTTTATGACTCCACAAAAAGAGAAAAAGAACAAGTCAATGAGAAAGACGATGCTATCAAAGCTTAAGAAAGCTTTAACTTTACGCAAGCTCATTTCTGAGTAAAATCAGCATGAACCGAAACCAGTAAACCCAGTGGAGGAAGGAAAAGGACATCTATCTGATTGAAAACCAGAAGTGATGTGCTGCTAATAAGATATGCATCAAATGGCACCAGCAAATGCAAAAAACAAACAATAAAAATCTGCTTCTGAGGGAATCTAAGCGCCGCATTTACGCTCTGCTCCCGCTACCAATTAGTGTTAGATCAATTCAATCAGACATAAATCTGCTAAACATGAAATATGATGATCAACACATGCAATCAATGTTTCACTTATTATAGATTCACCTTTCACTCCAAATGCAACCGGCGGGTCACATGTTTCAGTGTCAGAGTGAAGTTTACAGCTGACACTAAAAGCATCCTTCATGCATTCAACTGTTATTTCTGTTGGGTTCAAAGAGCAAAGACGGTGGCACTGCCTTATTCATAAACCTCACATGAAAAGAAACTCTCAATAACCAAACTTCCACCACATCCTGTTTTATCGAGATGCACGCTACAGCCTGAGCCCGAGCACTCTGAGGCCTCTGAAACCCCCCAGCAGCAGCGCTGAACGCCCATCTCTAAACGCTTCAAAGGAAGAGAAAAAACAGGGGAAAGCCGCGTCATTTCAATCGGAAAGGGGCTTTGGTCTCGTCTGACGGCCTGCTAACAGCGGCTGCTCGCTAACAGCATGGATGAAGGCGGGTGTTCATGTCAAGAGCTGCAGTATTCTGACAGAGCAGCTGCACTGCGACCCAGCAGCAGCAGCAGCTACTGGAAACGTTTGAAACAAACTGCGGCGTCCAGCTATCAGTCAGAGAAGCCTGGGAGCCGATGACAGACATGAGAGGAAACGCTGTGGAGCACAAACCGTGGAAAGAACACATTACCAGCGCTTTCTACTGGCCTCTGACCCATAAGCTGCTTTAAAAAACACTGAAAGTTTCAGGCAACCAGTGGATCCACCTCCTGGATAAACTAACGATTCATTTGCTCATCAGTTAATCTCTCAATATTTAATCAAACAACTAGCGAAAGGTTCCTTTTATACAAAATATAAACAAGGTGAAGTTAAAAAAAAATGCAACTTGATAAGTTCTGGAAGAAGCATACTGACTAGTTTTCATTTTGAAACTGAAATGTTTAAATATTTTTTACAATTTTGGTTTAATTAATGCTCTGTGCGGCTGGCTCTTTCATGCAGAATCTCTGTACTGTACGATTACAAGGCTAGTCGCAAATTATTTCAATAATTGATTAATCTAATTAATAGTTTCAGCCTTAGATAAATCTTAAGATAAACCAATACATGGGCCGATAGGCCAATATTTGTGTGTTTTCCTTGGTTGGCTGATTTATCAGTGCCTTCAGATCACATAAAATGCATGTAAACCGTTTCCTCAGTTTCACATCCATTGATAATGTTTTGTAAGATTCTTTTTTATAAGTTTCTGTTGAAATTGAGACCTCTGTAACATTTGTTACCATTGATTCATTTGTTTTTATTCATGTTAATGGGGAATGGCATGTTCTGTCAGACCAGCATACCCATAGTCAATACGCATGCACAAGACGTCAGATTTGTGTTTATCCCTTTAGTTTTGTATGAAAAATAGACTTCAAACTACCACAACGAGCATATATATCCCTTTATAATAAAAAAAATTAAGATCAGATCACCATACGTTTAAAAAAACATCAAAGAGTAAGTAATTAAATAGTTTTTTTGAACATGACTGAAGGGATACACGCCCGTTGTGGTGGTTTAAAGTCTATTTTTCATACAAAACTTAAGGGATAAACTAAAAGGATAAATGGGTATTGACTATGGCTATGTTCATCTGACAGAACAGCGGCCTAGAGTTTAGGGAAATAATCTTTTTTTTTTTTCCCACTTTTATCCATGCACATGGGCATTGTCAGTTTCACTATAGCTCTGGTGAATTTCAATGGTGAAGTCCTCTGGAAATCTTCAATAATTGTTGTTGATTGCAGATGTGTCTAGTAGTTCCCATTGATTTAGCTTGTAAAGCGGGGAGAATGGTGCTAGGCTTACCGCACCGTGACGTCACTGCTGGTGTTCTGTCAGATCAGCATACCAATACTCACTAAGCATGCGCAACATGTCGGATTTCCATTCCTTCATACTAGTCCACATTATTCCTTTAGTTTAGCCCCATTTAGTGCTTTAGTTTTAAAACGAAAAATAAACTTTAAACTACCTCGATGGGCAAGTATCCATTTAGTCTTGTACAAAAAAACAATTTAAGGTCAGATCGCCGTACGCTTCAAAAAACATCAAAAAGTAAGTAATTAAATAGTTTTTTGTACATGACTAAAGGATAAACACCTGCTAAGTTGTTTAAAGTATATTTTTCATACTAAACTAAAAGGGATATACGGGTATTTACTATGGGTATGCTGATCTGACGTCACTGCGGGAAGATGTCAGGATTGAGGTGTTGCTATATCTGTGAACGTATTCATTTTTAGGTATAAATAATGATCCATTGATTGTTCCTTGCTGATCAGACTTTTCCTTTAAAATTAAAGCAGCTATAAAAACAGAAACCTCCTCCTGTTGACTCTTTCATGTCAGTTCCTCATCAGAGGCACCTTTTCAAATCAAACCTAGACAGACATTAAATAACCTACATCCTGTTGTGGGAGTCACCATCTACACTGGAAAAAAAATCTAAATCTAGATAAGACATTTTTTCTTAAAATAAGTGCATTTGTTCTTGGAGGTAACAGAGACATTGCCAATGGAACAAGAAAATTTACATTTAAAATAAGATAAAACAATTGCATTGTCTTATTTTGAGTGCATGTTATCTTATTATCTTATTTTAAGCAGAAAAATATTCATTTAATTGGCAAACTCATTTACCTACTCAAATTAAGGGTAAATACCCTTGATTTTAGAAATTACTTATTTCTAGATTGTTTTTCCAGTGTAGTAGAAACGTTGACGATATTCTTGTTATTCTGTTGATTTTTGTAGGATTCAAAACTACTAACACTATCCACAGACCATGCATCCCTTCTATAAACTTGTATGAATGTAATTTCTTAAGAAAATAATTGAAAATGTGCCAGAAAAAAACAGGAGGACAGAAAGCAGTGTAAGCCAAGAGAAGCTGAGTTGGCCCATTAAAAAACATGCAAATCATGTAGTGGATGTTTCATTTTACGGTGTCTGGCTGCAAGAAAGCAGAGCTGCATCATTGTTTACAGAAAACTGAAGAGAAAAAAAAAGGTTTTGGTCTATTTTAATTAGTGTTGCACCGATACTGATACCAGTATCAGACCGGGCACAGATCCTGCAGTAAAGACAGGCATACACTGTGCGATTTTTTTGCCCTTTTCAGCGACTTTCCTGTCATGCGAGAATTTATTGATCGGGCCAACTTTCAGCGTGATCGTGCATCATGTAGTGCCCAGGAAGTAACGAGGGGCGATCAGCCTCTAACAATCGCCTCCTGATCAGGACTCGCAAGCTCAGGAGGTTTTCTCCCGACTGTCGTGGGAAAATCGCTCAGTATACAAACAAGGATTCTTCTTCTTCTTCCTCTCAGATGAAAAGACGGAGGCAGGGGGTTTGAGTAAAATGGAGTTCTTTCTATAAAACTAGCAGACCGCAGTAGCCACGTATGCTCAGCCATTTCTTTGTTCAAATATGTTGTCGCCTTTTCTTTTTAGGGCTTTTAGCACAAAAATGCTGATGGAATAACAGCATCAGAGCAAATGACTTAAAGAAGCTTAACAAGCCGTTAAAGAAGGTCAGCTGTGTTCTAGAAGCTCCTCTGGAAACTCAGGAGATGATTTTACAAGAAGTGAAGAACATTATGGACAACAGACAGCATCGTCTTCAGCAGACTGTTAAACAACAACAGAATGTCTTCAGTCAGAGGCTTCTCCAGATCAGATGCAAGACAGACCTCTACAGAAGATCCTTCCTGCCTACAGCTATCAACTACTACAACAACTCAATTTTTAAAATAAAAATCCCATGATTTACTGCAACATTTGATTTTTGTGTGGGTTTAAAAAGTATTTTTGTAATGAATAAATATTTAAATGTATAGATTGAACTGATGTTTATTTACAGTAGCAGCAACAGGCGTCTGCAGCACAGCTGAGCAAAGTTACGGAGTATTTACTATAAGGTCGATTGGCAGGTGGTCTGAGAGGGGCGTGAAAGAAGCCAGATTTCTTAAGAAAAACTAACCTTAAAAGGGGGGGGACCTCAGATTTTAGCTTTCAAAAACCTACAATGCAGCTATAGAGTTTATTCCTTCCTGTTATCATCATCCAGGCCAACAATTCCCCCTAATGACCCCCCTTTCAGAGGCATAGACCAGTATTGAGTATTGCAGCCTAACAAAGAACCCAAACGACTCCCCATTCTTAAGGGGCGGACCCGTTATTCTGGTTCCCTGAGCTTTCGTCGTACGGTGTGAGCTGCGTACAACAATTTCATAAAATATTAAAAATCGCAGTGTATTCCCGGCTTAAAATGGTGGTATCGGTATCGGCAAGCATAACAAATAGGGCCCCGACACCTCTTAGGGAGCCAAAAGTTTATTCAACTATTGTCACCCATTCCAGGTAGGCAATAAAAAGTTCTACTGGATTAACTTTGTATTAGACTTTTTCCTGCTTCACAAAGGTAGGCAGCAGCTTGACGAAGCCATGATGGCAATTAATTTACATCCAAGTAGGATGCAGTTCCTCATATATTCACACACATCAATTTCAAACACATAGTATCGGTATTGGCTGATACTGCACAGCCAGGTATCGGTATCGGGGCCAAAAAAAGGAATCGGTGCAACACTTCTATTAATGCATCCCTTTCCTTTGTGAACCAACGTGGAGCAGAGGCAGGTTTGACAGTAAACACGCCTCCTTCCTCCTCCATGGCTCCACAGACTGACCATTTTAAAAGCAACAATCAGTCAGCATCGCTCAGCCTCGCTGATGAGCTTACCTGGGCTCAGGGAGGATGATCTTCTTACTGGCGCGTGCCGCAGGAGTAGATTTGCTCTTCTCCATCGCCATCAAGTAGCTGACATCGGCGAGCACCGCTTCCAGGTCCGCCATGTTTCCACCCTTTGGACGAACAAACTAGTAGAACAATCAGGCTTCCTGTGGTGCTTTTTAAAAATTATTTAGGAGGGATTAAAAAAAAGTGTTTTTTGTTTGTGTTCCTTCTAGCAGATGCCGGGTGGGGGGGTGGTAAAGGGGAGGGGGGGTCTGGAGGAAGCGGAATCGTGTCTCTCTGTGGCTGCTAACCACAAGCCACCATCATTTAGAAATAAGAAATAAAATCATGCAGGAGGTGGGTGGGGGGGCATTCAGGTGGACGGGGGTCAACAGATGAGATCAGGCGGTGAGCTGCAGCCTCTGTCCGGGGGGGGGGGCTAGTTCCGTTAGGGGACAGCTGTCAAATCCTGCGCGTCTCCCGGGATTCCCTGCTGAAAACCGCGTCCAAAGGATCGGTTCTGGTCCAGGTCCTCATGGGGTTTCACTCCTCGGTCCTCCTGCCCCTTCAGATGGTGAAATTGTTTCACTTTTAGTGAAATGTGCACAATTGTGACTCGATCGCTTCTTTGGCCTCACGGCAAACAAACAGAGACACGTGTGGCTCGTTTTGCTCAAAGCATCACATTTAGGAGGGAGGGGGGTGATTTCCAGGAGGCCTTCTAGGACGGGGTTTAAACAAAAATAGATGTTTATCCTAAGCGGTTGTTGGTACAGATGAGCCCGGGCGGTCTGACGGTGAAAAACGGGCAGCAGTCATGATGATTTCAATCCTTCAGGGTTTCTTGTCCTTTTTTTCTCTCGCTTCCTTCCTGTTACGGTTGAAGTTCTCCGCGCGCGGCGCACAAATCACGCCAAAGATACTGTTGGTAAAAAAAAACACGCGGATAAAAACACCTTCAGCGGTTTTTTTGCTCTAAAATCCACAGCGGCCCCGATGAACTAATCACAGCCCAAATCCACGCGCCGTGGAGCTAACGCGCTGTAGCCTCCTGCCGATGTTCGGGTGCTAGTTAGCCAGGATGCTAGTTAGCTGAATGTGAAGCTGTTAGCCAGGAGGCTAAAGAAGCAGCCAGGCTTCATTAAAATGTTCCCCCAGGATCAGCCGACTGTCTACCGCAGGCTGGTTGGCTAACAGCGGCGCTGCTCCCAAACCATGCCGCAGTTTGCCTAAAATAAAGCCGCTAACGGCTGCTTCCGTCTCCCTGTTATTGGGGAAGTCTGGCTGCACTTCCGAGGAACAGCCCCCCGCGGTCCGGGAACTCCGGGAGAAAAATATCAGTAAAGATAATAAAAACAGTCCATGGCTGGTTGAGGAGCTCCAGGAGCCAGCGCATAGAGGCAGTCTCTGGGCTGGCGGGGACCGGGGGAGGAAGGCAGGCAGCGCGGCGGTGAGCCCAGGTTAATGACCGTTAAGGCGGCGATGGTTCAGGATGCGGCTGGATTCCTTCAGCACCGAATAAAGAAACACTATTCCACCTTTTTTTGGAGGGGGAATCTCCTCAGAAGAAGTAAAAGCAGGTCGTTGTTTCAGCCAGTGTGCGGTTCCTGCTCTCAGGCTGTCGGTGATCGGGGAGCCTCTCTCCCCCCCCCTCTCTCTCTCTCTCTCTCTGCCTGAGGAGCAGCAGTCTCCCTCCGCTGCCTCAGTCCACGGAGCCCGCTCCTTTAGGTTAAAGGTGTCGTCCCCAAGTACAAATATGACACATGTTCGTTTAAAGACCCTCCTTGCTGTACATTTATCTATCTATATGTTTTTATTTATTTTTTTATTGCTAACACGGTAGCGCCTCTACTCGGTTTGACTTCCTCTCCCACTGCGGCGGGGAGAGAAACGTAAAACATGGAGCGGATCAGTCTGGGGAAGGGGCCGGAGCTCGGTGCTTGGAGAAGGAAGCGTTTGTTTTTTCAGACCCCCTCCCTCCTGGCAAACATTCATGGACGGTTCTAGAGGGGGGGCTACGGGTGGCAGCATAAGCGTCGTTAGACCTATTTAAGGGTGGCTTCAGCCACCCTTTCTTTGGCATTAGCCACCCTATAATTATTTTGCGATTTTAAAAAATATATTTTTTTTTCTGTAGTTATTTTTTCCTCATATTTTCCCAAAACAAATGCAGTAAAGCACCGAATAAAGAAGACAAGTTAATCTGAACAATCATAGGCGTAACTTCCTTAAGGACTGGTGTGGACATGTCCCCACCAATATTTTGTACACGTATTTTGTTTTCGGTGCTGAGTATATCTGATTAAAACCCCATTCATGCCGCTCCTCAGAAAGAAAATAAAAAAGTTCTCCCCGCTGCTCACCGTCCACAAACCCCGACAAAAAAACTCAGAAAAAAGAATCTGTTGCCTCTCGCTTTCTCCCCATCACCCCCCTCCAACCTCTCCCCATAACATTTGAATTGAAGATATCCACGGGTGACGGGTCGGGTTCGGTAGTCATCCTAACGGGTTCGGGCGGGTGCGGGTTGGTAAAACTCGACCCATGCAGGTCTCTAAGCTACACTACATTCAGTATCGTTGCCATAGAAACAGACAGCAGCGCCAATATATCAGAATTATACTAAAACACACGCAAATAATTTCCCACATAAAAAACAGGACTTTCAGTCCATTACAGTTTTCCGTTTTTAGAGGGTTGTTTATTTTGCGTTTATTAAGTGATGGCTGTGGTATATTAGCTTTCACTGCTATAAGCTTTCGCAGCAGTGATTGATTAATTTAAACACCTGCTCTACTGATGGTCTATCGGAGTTGGTGTTTAGGTTGAACATAAAGAACACCTTTTATTTGAAGCTTCTTGTAGCTACTGTTTTAATCCCGGCTTTACTTAAAACTTTTTCCTGACTTTGATAGTGTTGCCATTAGGGGTGGGTATTGCCAAAGAAGTCACGATTCGATTCGAATCACGATTCATAGGCCACGATGCGATTCTATCACGATGCATCACGATACTTGAATTATTGCGATGCATTGCAATATTTTCTCCTCCATGTTTTGTTTTTGAATGACTCGGCACAGTATCCCACGGCCGGAAATGCTTGTGACACAAGGCAGCGTGCGTCAACACATTTGCAGCGACATCTTCTGGACTGGAAGTTGTGTTACACTTGTTTTTGGCTGATGTTCGCCAACCATTCATGCAATTTTATTTATTCATTTTTTAAAATTAATAATCGATTCTTGGCATCAAGAATCGATGCAGTAGATCACGAAAATTAGAATCACGATGCATCATCGTCACGATTATTTTGCACACCCCTAGTTGCCATTCAGTAGCAAGCACTGCGCCCCTTTTTCTTTTATATGTACACGTACATTTAAGATTTAGCGTGTTAAGTTGACAACTCATGAGCAAGCTGCTTTTTGCAATCTAGCAGAAAGGTAAGGATAGGATCTTGCAGGTGTGACGTCACTCTGCAGGGGGTCCAAAGATAAAAGATTTAAACAATTTTGGCATTGGAATTTCAGATTTAAGGGAGTTAGAAAGTTCACTTAGTAAAAGTGCAAATAATAAATCTGATTACCGATTACTTTTAAGCTGGTTGAACATACTGCGACAGACTGGTGACCTGTCCAGGGTGATCCCACCTCTCACCCAGAACGTGGCTAGAGATATGCACCAGCACCTCCTGATCCCACTGAGGGATAAGGTTAAAGAAAATGGATGGTTGAACATAGTCCGCTCTCCCAGATTCTATCAAATCAGTATTGATACCCTCAGGGGCGGATTTAGGAAATTTGGGGCCCTAGGCAAAGACAGGCAGGGGGCCCCCTGAGAAGAAAACCCATAAAACAGACCCATTCTACAGATAGAGAAATGTTAATAGAATAGACATCCATTATTTGTTCTAGGTTTTGTCCCTCTCTTCTTGTCCCTTTTTCCTCTCTATTTATCAGCGTTCTGATGGCATTTTAGCCAAAGGATTTTTATCAAAAACATAATTAATGAGCACAAATAAGGATTAGTTGTATTAACCATACATGGAAACAGAGTTTTATGGGGCCCCCAGAACTTGGGGCCCTGGGCAACTGCCTAGTATTGCCTAATGGTAAATCCCCCCCTGGATACCCTGCTAGTGGATGTTCTTGACAGAAAGATGGAGTTGCTTAATCATATTCTGCTTAAGGTCCCATAAGATCTTGTCCGAGTCCTGGTTTAAAAGTAAATTAATTTTAAAAAGTGACCCAAAATTGACCATCAATAAATGTTCTACAAAATTGATATATTTATTTGATTTCTTTGATTTGTACTGTCTGTTTAGATTTATGTGATATTTTTTGCACAAAATATATAAGTGAATATTGTAACAGTTATGTTTTCAACTATAAGCATTAAATTGATAAATGTTATTCGCATTTTTTTGGCTTTATCCTTTCCAACAAAAAAAAAAAGGCGTCGCGCAGGTAGCTCCCTTTCCTTATGAGCCGTCCCCACCAACTTTCAACACAAAGTTACACGCTTGTCTTAGACAACGCCTTAGCAGGTGCACTGAAAAAATTCGGCGTGCGCTACGCGCGCGCATTATCTTCTGGGGGCTGAGCCACCCTTGTCTCTTAAACCTAGAGACGCCCCTGGGTGGCAGTACCCCCTGTGACAATTACCGTTTTTTCAACCCACAAGAACTCGAGTACAGTTCTCGCCATGTATGATATTGAGAAGAAAACAGCATCAATCGGGGTCAATTGGAACAGAATCGTACTGATGACATCACCACACACTCTGCTCATCTGGAGCTGCATTTTATCTCCTGTTATTAATAGTCTCTAGATGATAATAAATGATAACTTTTTCATTTAGTGGGGGAATAATAATGAACATAGTCAGATAAACACCAGTCAAATGAATAGTTTGCCAAATAAAACAAAAAAAAAACAGCGGTCCTTCACACACCTATGCAGAGAGAGGGCTGCTGCAGACGGGCTGGGGTTAGACCTGGCTGCTATTACCCTCGGAGCTCCGCTGGTTGCCACGGTCCTCTCAACAATTTTTTTTTTTTTTAATTACGCATTAAATCGGTAAATGGGCCATATAGTGACGCTTTAAAGTGTATTATCGCCTCAAAATATCTTAAAACTTACTTTTACTGAACAAAAGCAACAAAAAACGTATCTGTTGGATAAACTTTACATATACAAGTGCACTCTCACAAACAACTACAGGTGCTTGGCTCCAGGTACTCAGAGATTCACTTCCATACAGAAAGCCCATATTCTGATCTTCAGATACCGCATTATACGTGTTTAGATAATACTACTTATACTTCAGCAATAGTATCAAGGTGCTACTTCATTGTATCTCGCATTCTATATCCGTTGGTTGTGCTGTTCTTTTTACATCTCTTTGCAGGTGATGAAGCAGACTGAGGATGTTTTATCATTGTCTTGCCTTTATCTCCTCTTTCTTTCATCTTTTCTCCTTTTTCCTGTTTTTCCTTTCCTGTTTTACTTACATTCCACTGTCCAGAAAATCTCTAATACCCCCTGGATGAATTATAACAAAGCTATTTATATGCATAAATCAAGGGGAACATTATGGCGATAGCCGTACTGCTCCACTTATGAAAGTAAAATCTGTTGGGCTCTCTTTTGGCATCAAGACAATTATTCTTATTACCACATGGCCAGACAGGACGCTGAGAAAATAAATAATAATAAGGTTTGTAACATTTTAATAGGTCTGGATAAATGTCCTCTAAAATCAAACCTTTGCTTTAATGAAAGATGGAGGCTGTTTTAGGTATGAAGTTATAAATATTTTGTTGTGTTATTCTGTTAGATTATACTACAACATGGTCAATCATTTGAACCTTAAAAAAACAAATGTACAAATATTAATATATTAGTTTGTTTAGAATTTTAAGTGAATTTGAGTTTGAAATGCACTTTTTAAATATTGCAGGATATTAACGGGATTTTCTGTTCAATTTCATTCTAAATAAAAGTGGCTTTAAAGGTAAATTTACAGGTTCCTCCCTACTATTTTTAGGCCCTGTGCTATCACTTGTGTTTATTGGATTAAAAGACCAGAAGTGTGATTTCTCCCAAAGAATAAGATCACAAAAGGTAAAAGAAGAATAAACCAGTTGGGGAAGAGACTGGTTAATTGTTATTATTCTTATTATAAAAAATCTGATTCATAATATTGATTAATGTAGCAGTTTAACAACATAACTGTCAACCTTAACTGAAATTATAATGTGAATGAAGGTCCCCAGAATAAACTGATGGTCCTGTCCCCATCCTTTGGTCGGCAAATGTTAGCAAATCTCTCAAACTTATTAAAATGTATTTGAA
Organism: Cyprinodon tularosa; assembly: GCF_016077235.1. Taxonomy (NCBI): domain Eukaryota; kingdom Metazoa; phylum Chordata; class Actinopteri; order Cyprinodontiformes; family Cyprinodontidae; genus Cyprinodon; species Cyprinodon tularosa. The sequence goes on along the minus strand of NW_024039262.1, from coordinate 83,865 downwards.
ACAATCAATTTTTTAAAACTTTGTAAACATTTGAGATACAAAAATGAAATATTTAAACAAATATTTAAAAAGGTCGGCTCCATAAACAGCCAAACTAAATAATAAAACAAGCGGGTTAAAGAAGACATGATTTATATCAAAACGACGTTTACATTTAGTTATTTTTAATGTGAACGGTGAAAAGTTGTATTTTTCCGATTGTTGAAAAGATGTTGAAAACTGGGTTTGCAGCACTGAAAAAATGAACAGAACCATTCTTGGCATTTACTTCATAAATCATATTTAGTTACTTTAACTCAGTTGTTTCATGTTAGCAGGGTAGGACATTAAAATTTTTGTTAAAGTAACTAAACATGATTTAGTAAATGCCAAAAGCGATTGCATCATTTTTTTCAGTGAACCTCTTTTTGACGTGTATTATTGGACTAAAGTTGGACAAAATCAGACCAACCAAACAAAGCCCAATTTTCCATAATGAGTTTTGGACTAAATCAAGACAATGATGGACCGACCAGATTTAGCCTTAAAAACAAATGTTTATATGATTTCTGGTGTTTGGTGGGAAGTTAAAAGCTGCTCAGATTCATAGATGGAAAGTAAAAAGTGGAAATTTTTGTTATACAAAATTCAACCTGAAAAGATAAACCGTTTATCTGGTTCTTTATTGGTCTTTTTCTTTACTAATTTAGCCACTTAAAGCAAGGTAACCCTGAGCGCCATCATTTGACCAATGGAGGAGGAAACATATTTGATAAAATTGTGAGTAAAAAGTGCAACACGTCTTCCTTACATAACCATATACACTGGTGTAAATCGGTAGGATTTAAGAAAAACAGTTTATTCAGCATCAGAGGACAGCAGAGGTCAGAGGTGAAGGGTCAAATGGTGATCAGGTTTATTTCACTGGGGAGGCTGTTACTGCTGAATACGGCGGATGGACTGGATCTGAGGGGTCTGGCATTGGGGGCCAAACTCTCTGAAGTGTTTGTAGTCCCCGCCGTGACGATCACACTCCATGATGTACTGGTAGCCACGGTAACCAGGGAACTGGTAGCAGACAAATCTGTGGAGAGAGAGGGGTTGAGGGGGTGACAAAATGTGTTAAAGTTACGTTTAAAATATAGAGAGATGTCTAGATAGGCAGCTGGGATCACTTACGCCCCTGACTGGACCCTGAAAGATCCAACTTCATTGTTGCACCAGCCCATGGCCTGGAGGGAGGGGTAATCATCACTCAGCTCACCCTTACGGCCCATGAAGTTCTCACGCTCAAAGATGGTCATACGACACTCTCTGTGGTTCTGTATGGGGGGGTTTACAAGGAAGGAGAGGCACAAACACAAGAACAGCGAAGCTGTTGGTCTGGTCTGACAGGAATAAAGCAATTATCTAATTTAGCTTTACCTAAAGCAACACAGACAAGTAGAGACTTACAGCACAGGCAATCGGTCTGAAGGAAGTCATCCTCTCAATGTGATAGGCGTTGCTGCCTCCAAACGCATCACACTGGGGGTACTCTCCCCTCTCCAGGATGAACTGTTGTCCCTGGTAGGAGGCATGCTCATAGCCCACCCAGCTGGCATGAAGCAAGGAGAGCAGCTCTTAGTACCGGTGTTCAGCCAGGTGAGCATACCCCGACAGACCAGCATACCCATAGTCAATACAGATTTGTGTTTATCCCTTTAGTTTTGTACGAAAAATAGACTTTAAACTACCTCAATGAGGATGCATCCCTTTAGTAATATACTAAAAAAGAACAATTTAGGGTAAGATCGACATACACTTCTAAAAAGACCAAAAATTAAGTCATCAAATAGTTTTTTTTGTACATGACTAAAGGGATACACTCCCGTTGAGGTAGTTTAACTTAAGGGATAAACTTCTCCAAAATGTGGCACAGAGATAAAGGCAGCGCTATAGGGAACTGCCTCACACTGGGGGCCTGGGAAGCCATAAGAACGCACCAAAGGCAGCGTTCTGCAGCACGCATGGCCTCAGTAAAACCGTTCCCCCTCTCAACCCCCCCACCCACCCTAATGTATGTGATGTATGCGAACGGTTTGTACTGAAATCTCGATTGCAATGTTAATTTTAGTTGACAATAAAGTTGATTGATTGATTTAAAGGGATATACGGGTATTAACTATGGGTACGCTGGTCTGGCTGGGTATGCTCATCTGACAGAACACCGGCAGTATTCACTTTACTATTTTGATTGTTCCACATTGACTTTAGCGACAGCGTGGCATTTTGTGCTGCAGTTGTACTCACGCTCCACTCTCCACTCTGAGGGAGCGCACAGTCTCAAAGCCAAACTCCATCACGTTGCAGCACTCTGAGGTGAACTCATGGCGGCGGCCCTGGAAGCACTCCTCATCGTAGACAATGATCTGTCAGGGAAACAAAGGCTGGCTATGAAAAAAAAAGGCTAATCCAGACTACGATTAGCCTCAAACTCACAACAGAACCAAAAAGGTTTGACTTCGGACTGTTAGGTTTACTAATTCGTATGATAAGTCCCAGCTTTGGGATACCTTACGGTTTGAAAAGCCCAGGTGATGTCATAGTCTAGGCCAACACCTGCGGACTCACCTTCCAGTGGCCGGAGAATTTGGTGCAGTGGTGAGTCATCTTGTCTAGAAATAGAAAGAAAAGAGCTGCTGTAAAAAAACAATAACAAAAGAACAGGTGTGACTGGAAATCAGAGAGGGAATACTTTCATCTGAAAGCAGAGAAACAGATGAATGGTACCAGCTTGGTAAACTTAGCAGGACACAGGAGAACATTCAACAAGGTGCACAGTTTGCTTCTAATCCCAAATACACCTTATAATCTAAGACAGATTGTTGAGTGGTGGGAATATGCTGTAAATTCATGTGTGAAAATTGAAAAAAAAAAAAACTGTAACTCTGAAACTGCTGGCGTCTATTAGTTGTTGCCCGTTCACCACATTAGCCTCGCCCTCCCACCCATCCTATCTCTTTATCAAAATCCATTTCCTCCCTGAAAATGCTGCAGCCATTGAGAGTTTTCCACCACCCCTGCTTTTTATCTCTGCTGTTGGGTGTGGTGATGCACTTCGGGCCCTAAGGCCGCTACAGCCCGGCTGTATTTTTTTATGGCAGGGGTTTGAACACAGATGTGCGTAACACCAGACGCGCCGTTGCGCCCTGGCCACGCTGCCCTGACTGTTTGAGGGACGGGACACTCACCTTGCTCTGATGCCCTTAGGTCCTGTTGTCAGAGTGAGAGGAGCCACGCGCCCCCACCCTTTTAAAGCCTCCCCTGACGAGGGGTCCTGCCAAAACCCCCGGCTCAGCAGCAGGGAGGGGCTTTGCTTTGTCCCCCCCGGTTAACACCCACCCCGACAAAGGCTTGGTTAATCTGTGAAGGGACAGAAATGCAGACACCACATTATCACCCACACTGAGATGTAGAAATCTAAGAGTGACGAGGCTGTGAAAACTGAGAAAACACCGAAGGCAAAGGACAAAAGAAGGTTTGGAGGATGGAGAGAAAAGATGTAGCTCAGAGGCGTCTGATCTGTATATGAATCGGGTCACATGGGAGGGTAATTTAAGCCTCAGTTTTCTGGGCAGTAATTTTTTTTAATTTTATTTGCATTTTTGTTACAAATATATGTCAAAAATATCCGCTTTAATTTGTTATTCCTTATATGAAATCCACGAAAGCTTGGTTAAATGTCCCTCATCACACCTACGCCTAATTATTGCCAGACCAGTAGAATCATGAACCAGTTTGACGACATGGAATAGGCCAAAGGTTCCCAATAAGCAGCATACCAATAAAATTCAAGAACAAATGAGAAATGTTCTAAACAAGGGAAACAAAAACATTTAATTTTCAAGGATTTTGAGTTAAAGCAAAAGTCTGGACAGCAAGGAATAATTGTCATCATCTTTATTTATACCTGGTCAAGGTGCAGTAAGCCTAGTGCTTTACAAGCAAAATCAATGGAAACTACTAGACACATCTGCAATCAACAACAATTATTGAAGATTTCCAGAGGACTTCACCATTGAAAAAGGAAAAAAAATGAGTCATTTCACCTTTCTGATTCCTGATCCTCCACGGACGGGTTCGTCGTTGGATTGCCAACGTGAAGAGGGAGGATTTGCCATCAAACTTCTGGCCAGAGAAAAAACACGTAATATGGAGCCAACATTTGGAAGAAGAATGTTTTTAAGATGACTTGGATAATAGCATGTTGTGACAAACACCAGATACAGCACTGGGACTTGATCGACAGCCAATACCACACCGTGACGTCACAAACCTGTAGGTGGCAGTAGTGTTCTTTGACAAACATGGATGCCTCCAGTAAAACACATTCAAATAAAAATTACTCTTAATTAAAAACACTTATAATTTATTGAACAGTTTGTAATAATTTAATATTTAAAATACTTTCAGAAGTTTAAATTCTGAATATGACCGGACTTTTCCTTTTCCTTTAAACCACGGATACCAAAAAGTCGCTACCAAACCTGAACTGAAGTCAACCAAAATAACTCCAGGTGCCCGACACTGCTTCCTCCAGGACGTCACAGAAGCTCAGAAAAACTTCCAAACACCTGCAGATGTTAATAATCTCAGTTCAATTCAAATGCACAAAGGAAATTGTAAACCCATCTCAAAGAACCAAAACATTTTGGAAAAGTTCCCAAAAGCAGAACTTTGTGGAAGTTGTGTCTCTCATTGTTCCTCTCCACTGTTGCTACAAGCATGCTTAGTATGAAGGATTGCCTTTGAGTCAATGAGTCGATGCAATCAGCTGGTTTTCCTTAGATAGAAAACTTTGCATCAATCTGACTGTATGATCTAGTAAACTATAAAGTGCCTTGAGATGACATGTGTTGTGAATTGGCGCTATAGAAATGAACTAAACTGAACTGAACTGAATTCTACATCTGCTGTTAATTCAGAAAAACATAAATTACCCGTAAGTCACACATGGTGGTAGATCCTTTACTTCCTAAGGACCTGATGAAAAAAAAACATGAATTCAGCTCTCTGCTAAAAAATCCAGAAGCACATCCAGCCACCAGTTATTGACAACAGCATGAGGAGCATTCTTCCAAAATATACCAGGAAGTCGACGTCTGAATTGCTAAAAAAATAAAGAACATAAAGGGTTTGGATTATCCCAGTAAATGCTTTCAACTTAAAGGGGAAAGCTGTTTTTTTTTACATTGGGCCCTTGATTTTACGTTATTACATCATTTCCCACTCACCCATATGAGTTTTGTGTCATTTGGAGCTGTTCTGAAGATATTCCGTTAGGTTATATCCAAGTGACGTCTTCCTATGGGCAACGACTTGAAGGCACAAACTAAAGGTGGCTTAATCTGAAACAGGTAGAAAATATTCCCCAAAACAGTCCTACAAAGAATGGTGAGGGGGGAAAAAAAGACGAATTATTAACAAAGTTATAATCTTTAACTTGGTTTCAAGGTACGAATCTTTTTTTTTTATAAAGAAAAAAATAGGGTTTATTGGACAGGTTTTTACCCTCAAAAATAATATTATTATTTTTAAAGGGTAAAAGAAGATGTTATCCAAGGGAAAAACTCCAGTGAGTAAACAGTCTGACAGTTGGAGTTTCTCTAAAGCTGGAGCTCAAACTCAGGGAACAAATGTGTGTAAATGTCGATAATAAGCTAATAATACTATCGCTGGTAGCAACACTTTTAAACCATATTCTCCGAGCTGTCGGTTTTTGAACAAGGTATAATAGCATGGTTAAAACGGTCTAGATTTACTTAGTAGCTGGGTCAATGGCCAACATCTGGCTTTCTGGTAGTTCAGTCACTGCCAGTAGATGGCGCCACATTTGTTTATGTCTTCTCATCTGGCCCTGTGCTGGTGTTCTATTTAGGCTCAATGAGGACAATTAAATTATTATCAGGACAAACACTTGCAGTGTATAGCCTTATTTTATTGCAATCGCATTTTTTTGTTAGTATAGGAAAATAATCTGACTTTTCATGTTGTAATATCTCAGTGACAAAAAAGTTATTGAAACTAAAAGTGAGTACAACATTGATGGAGTTAATGCTTTTCACTTGATTTGGTCGGTGAAATCTGCACACAGATTAGGATTTTTGCACTTTATATAATAAAGAAAAATAAATATCTATATTATCTTATTTCAAGTTTAAGTGCATCTTGATTTAGGGGCCAAAATACTCATTCAATTGGAAGATACTTGTACTTATCCACTGAAAGGGGCAGGACACGGATGTACTTATTTCCAGATCAATTTTCACAGTGAATCTACACAGAGCTGCATCTCTGTTTAACCTTTGTCAATAAGTTTTAGTCTGTGAGGCAGACACCCTGTCTACTTTTAAGGCTAGGCTTAAAACCCCTTTTGATAAAGCTTATAGTTAGAGTGGCTCAGGTTATGCTGAGCTATCTCTATAGTTATGCTGCTAAAGGCTTAGACTGCTGGAGGACATAGGGACCCCTTTTTCATCATTCTGCTTCATTCTATCTCTACTCTCCCACTTTGCAGAATCTATTAGTTCAATCTCTAACTTTATCCTATCTCTGCTTTTTCTCATAGTACTTTAATCTGGTCTGCTCTTGTTTGGCTGTGACTCCATCCTGGAGAGAACTATCAGCTGTGCTGCTGCCATCAAAACCTTTGTTTAAAGATGTTGGAGATCGGCATATTTTTATTTTTATTTTTTTACACAACTAGTGACTCTTTTTGCACAGGACAGGATATGAGAGAGGGGGAGAGACATGCAGCAAAGGACCACAGGTCAGATTTGAACCCTGATCGGCCGCGTATCAACTACTAAAGGCTGATTTATACTCAGAAACCAGGTTGTCGGTGTGTTTGTCACAGTTAACGCAGATATGCCCCCTCCCCTTCCGCAGACACTCTGATGCACCTCTCCAAAATTGTAGGTGACCGCAGACAGGAGGCCTCTCATTGGTCAAATCTAAATTTGCTCTACACTATACGTATTTCCTGTTTGGTACCTACCAGCTCGTTTTGTTTGTATGACCGCCATTGTGGAGAACGACTCATGAAGATGGACCAGCTAGAAGAGCGAGGTGCGCGAGAATGCTGGGATCCTTTTTCCACCTTGATCCCCACTCTTGTTCGCCCTCATGTCCCTCTGTTGTTGCACAAACTTATGCCTTGCATTTTTCCACTTCCTCATCGCTATGGAATAGCATAGTGCAGACCACGCTTCAATACTGGGGTTATATCAAAAATATCTACTATATAGTACTGTGTGCTAACCACTGCGCCACTGAAGCACGCCCCAAGATCGCCCTATTTTTCAGTGTAGTCCTGTTTCTCTGACCGTGATTTCCTGGATGTGCTCTCTTCATCCTCTGATATGGGAACTGGCTCAGCGTTCGTCTGCCTGGCTGTGGGTTTTCTGGACCAGGCTGCCTGTGGAGCTGGTTGACAGTTGCCTTTTGTATCTCTGCTTCTTTTTGTATCTCTGCTTCTGTCTCCTTGAACCCCAGTCGGCCTCGGCAGATGGCCGCTCACACTGAGCCTGGTTCTGCTGTAGGTTTTTTTTCCCGTTAAAGAGGAGTTTTTCCTCTCCACTGTCGCTACAAGCATGCTTAGTGTGAGGGATTGCATTCGAGTGAATGAGTCAATTCAATCAACTGGTTTTCTTTAGATAGAAAACTTTGACTGTATGATCTGGTTAGGTTATCTGGACAAAGGGAAACAAAAATCTACTTTCTGTTCTATTCTAAATCAGACACTTACTCAGGAGGATCTTTGGGAACTTAAACCATGTGTGATATCATCAGTTGCAGTCCAACATGAGTGCAATCAGAAATATAAACACATGAGCGGAAGTCATCCATCCAGACATCTGGTGAAGCAGCAGTTTGCCTGCTACAGTCACACTCCTCCTCATGATACTGCTGTAAGCCAAGTGCTCTGTGACATCAAATTATAACTGTCCTCGGAAAACTACTCATATCAAATGTAAACTTTGGTGTGTGTTAAAAAAAAAGAGAGATAAAGGACTCAAAGCAGTTTGATTCTAATTATGGAATATTAGTGATGATACAGTATGTGGCAGAAAGAAGGAAAAACGAAATGGGAACAAACAGGAACAAACACTTAAGAGTCATAAGCTGTCAGATGCAGCTTGCCACAGAGACAACAACTGGCTTTATTAAACATTAGATCTCTGTCAGGAAAATCCCTTTTAATTAATGACTTTATTATTGACAATAATGTTGATGTTATGTTTTTAACAGAAACATGGTTACATGAACTTAATGAAGCACATATTCTGTTGGAGTCGTCTCCTCCAAACTACAATTTTCTTTGCGAGAGCAGACAGCAAAGGAAAGGTGGAGGAGTGGCAACATTGTTTAATGACTCACTGAAGTGTAAAAAGGTGTTTTTGGGAAAATTTGTCTCTTTTGAACATTTGGCTCTGCAGGTAAAGAGCCCGGTACGAACTATGTTTCTAAATGTTTACAGGCCTCCTAAGTCCACGTCAAACTTTTTTAATGATTTTGTGATATGTGTTGACTATGGCTGTTTAATTATTGTGGGAGACTTTAACTTTCATGTTTACGACCCTGAAGACAGAAGTGCAAAAGAACTGTGTGGCACACTTAGAAACTTTGGTTTAACTCAACATGTTAAGCAACCAACGCACAAACAGGGACATATTTTAGACTTGATCATCACTAAAGGTCTGAAGATTTCTAAAGTCAGTGTTACTGATGTTGCCCTATCCGATCACCTTTCTGTTACCTTTGAGGGCATCATTTCCAGTGACTCATTTAGCCAAAGGGACATCATAAGAAAACGCATCTTTAAGGAAAATGCCACAGAAACTTTTATTCAAGCTTAATCTGCTACTTCAACCTTGGACTGCAGCTCAGTAGATGAGCTAGTAGATAACTTTCAGTCTAAAGTCTCAGACATCATTAGCTGCATTGCTCCAATTAAAGTGAAAGTCTTTTCCGGAAAGAAAAAAATCTCCTTGGAGAAGTGCTCCAGCAGTTAGAAGTGAAAAAGGGAGTGTCGTAAAGCTGAACGCAGGTGGAGAAAGACGAGACTCCAGGTTCACTATGACATCTATAAAGAGAGACTTTACAGATATAGCTTACAACTGAAAAATGCAAGAGAATCTTTCTTCTCTGAAATCAGTAACAAGAACATTCATAATACTTGTGCGTTATTTGCCACAGTCGACAAGCTAACAAATCCTCCTGTGCCCGTGGCTCCTGAACTCCACTCCACCAGGGCCTGCAATGAATTTGCTAATTTCTTTACTGAGAAAATCCTAAAGATCAGAGGATCAGTTTATACATCCATATCAAGTTCAGTACCAAAGTTGTCTCCAACTGGAATTGATCTTGACCAAATGTCCCAATTCAGCCAAATAAACTATAAAAGCTTAGAGGAAATCATTCAGCAGCTAAGTTCCTCCTCCTGCTGCCTTGATGTTCTACCCACAGCTTTCTTTAAGAAAGTTTTGCCTGTAATAGCATCTGATTTGACTCAGATAATAAACACGTCCCTTCTGTCAGGTGTTTTCCCGCAGTCCCTAAAAACAGCAAATATCAAACCAATGCTGAAAAAGAACAGTTTAGACAAACTATTACTCCAGAACTAAAGGCCCATATCAAACCTCCCCTTTATCAGTAAGATTATTGAAAAAGCAGTCTTTCAACAGTTAAACACTTTCCTAGATATGACCAGCCGCTTTGATGTGTTCCAGTCAGGTTTCCGTGCTCACCACAGTACAGAGACCACCCTTATCAAGGTATTTAATGAATCCGTATAAATACAGACTGCGGAAGAACCACAGTGCCGGTACTTTTGGACCTCAGTGCAGCATTTGATACTGTTGATCACTCCATCCTGTTAGAGCGCCTGGAAAACTGGGTCGGCCTCTCTGGTACAGCTCTCAACTGGTTTAAATCCTACTTAAAGGACAGGGACTTTTTTGTATCAGTAGGTAACTGTACATCAGAGATGACAAAAATCACATGTGGGGTTCCCCAAGGGTCCATCCTGGGTCCCCTCCTATTCAATATCTACATGCTCCCTCTGGCTCAGTTAATAAAAAACAACAACATCAGCTACCATAACTATGCAGACGACACACAGCTTAACATCACCATGTCACCACGAACCAATTCAAACACTGAGGAAATGCTTAGAAGAAATCAATGCCTGGATGTGCCATAATTTTCTTCAACTGAATAAAAACAAAACTGAAGTAATAATCTTTGGACCAATAGAGGAGAGATCTAAAGTTAGCACACAGCTTCAGTCGCTTCAGCTAGTAACCACTGATCAGGCCCGAAATCTAGGTGTAGTGCTGGATTCAGACTTGAACCTCCAAAAGCATTTAAAGACAATTACAAGGTCGGCTTTCTATCACCTGAAGAACATTTCCAGGATGAAAGGACTAATGTCTCAGCACGATCTGGAAAAACTAATCCATGCGTTTATTTTTAGTCGATTATATTACTGCAACAGTGTTTTCACAGGTCTGCCTAAAAAGTGGATCAGACAGCTGCAGCTGATCCAGAACGCTGCTGCCCGTGTCCTCACTAAGACTAAGAAAGTAGAGCACATCACCCCAGTTCTAAAGTCCTTACACTGGCTCCCTGTATCTCAGAGAATAGACTTTAAAATACTTCTGTTAGTCTATAAATCTCTGAATGGCTCAGCACCTAAATACATCACAGACTTGCTATCAGTGTATCAACCCTCCAGACCACTCAGGTCTTCTGGCTCCAGCCTGCTCTGCATACCTAGAACCAGAACTAAACATGGAGAAGCAGCATTTAGTTCCTATGCTCCACTTATCTGGAACAAACTTCCAGAAAACTGTAAAAGTGCGGAAAGCCTGAGTTCCTTTAAGTTTAGGATTGCCTTCGACTGCCTTCTTTTTTGTTTCTGCATTGTTTATTTATTTATTTTTCCTACTTGCTTTGATTCTGCTTTATTTTCCAGTATTTTAATCATGTAAATCATTTTGCATTGCCTTTGTATTGAATTGTGCTATATAAATAAATTTGCCTTGCCTTGCTCTTGCCTCTAAAAGTCTTACAGTGTGATAAGTTTGTCTCTAACCATTTTTAACACATGTAACAGGAACTGCACGGCACTGGGCTTTAAACAGGTTGAACCAGGAGACTCCAGTTTGTTTAAAGCTATTAAATAGCGCTTGTGCGTGGGTGTGTGTTTCTGTGTGTATACTTACATAATCAGCTACTAGTAAACAGGGAAGTTGGAGGCACTTCTTTCATGAGCAGCTTAAATTCCTCAACAACAGCTCTACTTCCTGTGAGCCCAAAGGAATTCTGGCCTCTTCAAGGTGGAGTTTAAGACATAATTCCTCAATAAACTTGTTTTGAATTTAATTGAATTTGAATTGCAAGCTTGAAAGTTTTCACATACCTTACAACATACTAACAACTACAATGCAAAGTAATTTGTCTTAATAAAATCATTAAATCTCGATCTGTAAAGCCAAAACTCCTCCTCATTCAGTATTAACCAAGTCCAGCCTTGGCAGGCTTTTTTTGCTAAATCAAAAACACTGGTTGAAACCAAGGGAAAGGGAGAAAGGACATTGGTTCTCAGGAGGTACGACTCTCCCCATGACTGAACGTGCAGTTTTAATGTTCAATAGCCAGTTCAATGCAAATGTCATCAAAGGGTGTCAGCATAATTGATGACTTTCACTTGTTAGAGAAGCAAATTCAGTTCAATTGACTTTAGGTTAAACCCTGTGCACAGTTAGGGTAAAGCAGAAAAAGGAAGTGTGGAATTAACAACAACGGCCTGAAATAGGTTACCTGGTAGCTCGGACACGCGTCCTGCAAACAGGAAGCCTGGGTTTGTATCCCAGCTGGGGGGTAGTGATCCTGCTTTGGGGAGTGGCAGCCTCGTGGTTAGGGCATTGCACTTGGATCCCTGAGGTTCTGAGTCCAGCCCTGCTCCCACGGACTGGCACTCTGGGTCCCTGAGCAAAACCCTTGACCCCCAAACTGCTCCCCGGGTGCTCCAGAAAGGCAGCCCACTGCTTCCCAACAAGAGGGGTTAAATGCAGAGAGTAAATTTTGTGGCTCTGTACTTGTGACAATGTAATGACAGGAAAACGCTACAAAAAAAAGAAACATAGAAAAAAAAGAGCTCTGCTAAGAGTCATTTGTAGATTGATCATATGGATTAAAAGTCAATGGGTAAAGTTTCAGATCATGGGACAAGAGTAAAGGGTTTACATAATGCTAGGTTTATGATAACAGACTTTCAGAATAAAGTGTTTTGAAAGGAGGATATTGTCATGAAGGTGTTAGATTTATTTTCTACTCCAGCTGGATCCTTGAAGAGTCAGTAAGGCCCATATCAGAGCTACGAAGGACCGAACCAAGGTAGTGCATCCTGTAAAGCCTGAAAGGCCCCATCCAGTACTGTATCTCACAAAGGTTATCTTGCTGAGAATAGTGGGAACAGACCTAACCCTAAAACTTCTTTCTCAAATAAGCTAATAATTATTTTTCATCTACTTTCAAACTACTTTGGGTCGGCCTATGCCTTCAACATCAGAGGTGTCAAGTAAGAACGTACAAATACTTCATTACGTAACAAAGTAGAAACTTTGGATATCTATACTTTACTAGAGTTATTATTTTTATGCAACTTTTAACTTTTAAAGTTTATTCTCTAACTTCTACAAAAGTCTTTTTAAACAGTAGGATATATACTCCGACTTGAGTAATAAACATTCATACACCTCTGTTGAACATACATTAGAATGTGTAGTTATAATGTAACCAAATGTAAATAATAATTAAAAAAAACCATCCTTCATAGCAGCATGCATGCAAATCAAATCATGCAAAGGGTTCAGAAATAAAGGTGGCACTATTTAGGCTGGTGCCTATCTGCAGTGGTTGCTGGGCGAGAGGCGGGTCCACCTCAGGATGGCAAAGAGATGCATAAAATAGGCAGGCATCACTTATGACAAAACCCTAGTACCTGGAGAAGAACCGGCATATGCATAGGAAGAACATGCAAACTACATGCTGAAAGAATAGCCAAGATTTGAACCAAAGCCCTTTTGGTGCAAAAGAGCAATAATACTGTTAAAGAGCTACTCATCCTTTTGGCTTGAGGATGTGATTTTTTGATGGGAGTTCCTCTGTGCAACTTGCTGCCTAAGGCATATAAGGCAAAAATGCAACCGATGCAAAGTGCTATATGATACACATCAGTTCTTAAATTTAACACATATTGTACATATCAAGACACTGAACCTCTTCAATGGGTGTTTTCATCAGAATGGGCAATGCTTAAAATAGAGTAGGATAAAGGCCGAATCACATGATGTGTTTTACCCTTTAGAATGTGACTTTACCCGAAGCAAATTTTAAACATGCTGCTTAATGTTGACTTGGAGCATTCCCACATCATGCCTCTACTGGTTTCCTCTCCGTACGTGTTTATCTGAGCTAGGCACTGCAGGGTCAGCTGGCAAATTATAAATGGTCAGATGCAGCTTAGAGAGGGGAACTGGGGCAATTTGACAGGGGTTTTATGAAATAAATGTAGTTAAAAGGTATCTTAACCCCCTAACACCCTTTGCTTCCCTTTGCAGTAAGTCAACAATCCATCACTTATCCAAACTGGATTACCATACTGTGAGAGTGGTCTTTGGACACCTGGTACAACAACACATGGTTTTCTCTTACAGGCCTCAATGGCTAATATATTGGAATCCTGGATGAGCCCCCAATCTGTTAGATATAAATGACCATAAAAAGGCAGCAGTAAGTTTTCAGTAGCCTAGTAATCCATGCAAACTTGGGTTTAAGTAGCTTCATATGGACAATACATTCATTCACACATTGGTTTTAAAAGGCTGTCAAATATTTGTTTTAAATTATTTTTATCCTATTGCCTAATGGAATGATGTGTTTATATAAAACTGCCTGAACACTTGGTAGGAAAGAAGACTTATAGTTTGAATACAGGACTGAAACATTAATACTTCTGTCATTGAAAAAGATTTATTTGAAATCAATCTTTTTGGGATAAAGCAGATTATTTAAAATATTATTTCCATTTTTTTAAATCGATTCTTAATATGTCCACATTTATTATCTTGACAAACAAAACATTTTTCAGTTCATGTTCACAAATAATACTAAATCTATGTGTAATTTCTACCTAAATACATACACAACAGCTGAATTTGGAAAACTAGATATACATCTTTATGTTTTAGAAATTTCAATTGACTAAATTAAGTAAACTCTTGATAAAAACAAAATGAAAGAATATGTATATTTTTAACATTTATTCAGATATTTAGTATAAAACAACATCAGTCTAAGACCAGCAAGCCTGTCATTAGTTGGACTCCCAGCATCAGCTATCATAGAATGATTAAGGATTCACACAGATTATACTGTAGGATTAGTTTCCACCTAATCTGCATGTATCAAATACATTTTAATCCAGTTTACCAAAAAAGAAAAAAAAAACATTTCTGCAGAGGTGACATAATCCAGATGTAATCCAACTGACATATCCAAATGATCAGCAGCAACCATTATTTCAAAGAATCAACAAAAGGGGGCAATTCATTTGTAGCCAGAATGTTTTTAATGACAGATCACAACTTATTTTTCATCAACAAATTTTGGCCTTCTGCTATACAGCTGCTATTTCCTAATCACTGAACTGTGATGCTGGATGGAACACAGTGTTGTAGGTTTAGAGAAATATGAGCTATTGGATTTGCTCCAAGTCCGTTTTCTCCTTTAAACACACAGGCTGTGTCTTCCTTTAATCCATTTTGCATCCATAAACAAATCTCTTGGTCCCCATGTACTTCACTGGTTTACTCCTGCTTGGCAGTTAAGTGCCTTTAGAAATCATAGACATCATAAAATGAATCATAATATGACATTTAATATTAGTTTATAGCATATTATCTTAGATAACTTTTATATTACGGCCTATTTTCTTTCGATTAGGTCTGATCTCCATTTGAGACTGTTCAGTGTTATGCAATCTGGTTTCCTTTGAGGAAACCAAAGTAACTTCCTGCTGGTGGCTATTATTTATTAGACGTAATGAGAAAATTCTAAAGATAAGATAAAGATGGGTCCAATACTTACACAATATCAAAGGACAGAAAAGGGAAAGTGGGGAAATGACCTACAGCATGTCTACATAAAGGAGAACGACAGAAAAAAATCTTCACATAAGGAAAGCTAAATAAAACTGAAGCGTTTAGGCGTGATCACTTAACCCACCAGGACGGCATCTGGTATGAGAGCAGTTATGAAACATCCCCCTTTGCAATTCAGTGTACAAATTGGCACAACAAAACAGTGCCACTTTTACCCTAAAAACAGGGATGTGTCAAACACTAAAGACCACAGAGGCAAGAAATGAGAACTGCGAAAGCATTACTGCTGAAAAATGAATATAAAACTTACTGATGGAGATGAATAAGAAAAAAAAGGAGCAATTCTAAAATCAAACCAGTGGAAATAACAGACAACACATGCAAGGCAGCAGGAGAATCACTTCTACAGTAATTATATTATTTACCTTTGATGAATTAAAAACCTTTAAGGTTTTAAAACTGGTAATACTCTATAAATACTCTATAGATCTACTTAAATTAGATGATTTTATACTGAGGAATATGTCTAGTTGCATAATTTCTGCATGTTATGTTCTATTTTAGTCTTCAGAGCTGAAGGATGATGATTTTAAACATGCTGTCTTTGTTCTCGGGTTAAGTTATAGAATTTAGTGCTCTGTTGTTAGCCGTGGAGGTGATTATCTCTTTGTACGCTCTGGATCGTTGCATTCCTCATGTCTACATGTAGCTACAGCTCACAGGCCCAGCAGCCCGACACGGGGTAAAACTGCTTGGGTCAGTGCTATCCTTTGACAGTGAAATGCTTACAGGCAGGCCAGAGGGGGCCGACAGCGTTTCCAGGCTAGCCGGCTTTGAACCAGGCCAACTGTGATGACGCGAGGCTTTCTATTGTGCTGAGAGCCTTTACGTTTGGCCTTTGCCAGGGTATAAAAAGCTTGGCTCTAGCTCTGACTGGACCAGCACGAGCCAGCCTCCTTCACACGCCACTGCAAGCTGTACTAACGCAGGTAAGGATACACAGACGCAGACATACACAGCTGAGCATCAGAGCTGCACACCCCACTTCTCATCCCCCCACCCACCCCATCTCTGTCGAGGAAAAAGGCCTGAATAGAAGTGCAGCATCCAACGCATAAACAATGAATCCCAACAAAGCACTTTCCTCCCTTTATTTCACATCAACACATCTGCAAATGCATCTGCTCACACCTCTATTTCTGACTCCCCCATTCCCTGGCTTTCCTCCATCAGACTCTCCTGAAGCCCCTCGCCATGTCTCAGACCGCCAAGTCCGCCTCCAGCCAGAGCGCTGATACCAAGGACAAGGGAGCCCCAGCTCCAGCTGCCACCAGCAAGCCCACCAAGACCGGGGAGCCTGGCATGGGATCCTACAGAGTGAGTCACATCAGCACCAACCTGTTCTTTTAAGCTTCTGTAGATCAGTGGGGCTTCTGAAGGACCTAAACTAAAAAAAAAAGGTAAAGGTTGCATAGTAAGCAAATTAAGTAGATGAAATGTGTTCAAAGGCATAGAAGTATTGAGGTGTGGAGGTTTAAGAATTTTACTTCAATTTTCTGAGCTTAGAATACAAATGTTATTTAATTTTCATGTTAGTGGACAATTTGAAAAAAGGTTGTTTTTAAAGCAGCATTTTGCACAGAGATGATCCCTGAGAGGGGAAATGAATTTACTGCTTTAAAGATGATTAAAGCAACAATTTTCTTAAGTTTATCATTGTAAAAATGTATTGTTTAAGTCACTTAGTTAAGAAGCTTAGTGATGTGAAATAGTTCACTGTTACTGAAAACATTAAATAGGGAGAGTTCAGAGGCTCGAATAGTTTGAATTAGAAATCAAACTGGATCAAACTGTGGGATTGGCGGCCGAGTTCAAGACCCACTCCCACGGACTGCCACTCTGGGTCTCTGAGCAAGACCCTTAACCCCACACTGCTCCCCAAAGGGATGGCTTAAATGCAGAGAGTGAATTTCATTCCTTTGTACTTGTGACAGTGTTATGACGATAAAAGGCGAATTCTACAATTCTATTCATACAGTTTTAGGAAACAAAAGGCACGTTTCTTATTCTTTATAGTCATGTTTTTATTCTTGTATTCCTTCCCTGCTTTAACGGCTTCCGGGTTATGCTGAAAAGGTGAGATGATCAGCATCTCCCTGTTTGTTTAATGTGCAGATCCTGCTGTTCGACCAGGAGAACTTCCAGGGCAGGATGATGGAGGTCATGGACGAGTGCATGAACGTTTGTGACCGTGGCATGGACAGAGTGCGCAGTCTGATTGTGGAGAGCGGCCCGTAAGTTCACACGCAGACACGTTATATCTGCAGCGATCCACCCTCATCCCTAAAAAGTTAAAAAACAATTCACTGGAATTTGTTTTCCACGTTTGAAGACGTTTCCCTTCCCATCCAGGAAGCTTTTTCAGTTCAAAATGTCTGGAATGGCATTGAGTTCCAAGCTTTATAGAGTGGAACAATAAAGCCTGGCTCAATTCAACTCAGTTTATTTCTATATTGCCAATTCACAACACATGTCATTTCAAGGCACTTTACAGTTCACCAAATCATCCAGTCAGATTTATTCAAAGTTTTCTATCTAAGGAAAACTAGTTGATTGCATCGACTCATTGACTATAAGGCAATCGCTCACATTAAGCATGCTTGTAGCGACAGTGGAGAGGAAAACTCAGTTTTAACAGGAGGAAACCTCCAGCAGAACCCGGCTCAGTGTTGAGGCCCGACTAGGTTGTTATGGTCTTCAAACTTGGAAACAAACGCCAGTGAATTGTTTTTTTAACTTTTGGAATCACTATGACCTGGATGACTGAGAATCTTCACCAGCGTATCCACCCTCCATCCTTCACGTGTGTTACTTTCTCCCACCTCTCCCCTCTGCCCTCCCCTCCCCACCCACCCCTCCGCTCTAGCTTTGTTGCCTTCGAGCAGACCAACTTCCGTGGCGAGATGTTCATCCTGGAGAAGGGAGAGTATCCTCGCTGGGATACCTGGAGCATGTCCTACCGCAGCGACTGCCTCATGTCCCTCAGGCCCATCCGCATGGTAAACTGTGCTGCTGTTTGTGCTGACGCCCCTCCATTAGGAGGCTGAGAAAGGACAGCTGTCAGTGCTGAAAAGATTCCTTCTTCCATTGATGTCTTAGGGTGGTTGAAACCTCAACAGGTTCAACTAGAGCCAAACAAAGCTCTGCTTTCAAAGTCTCTTTTTATAGAGCAGAGCTGTGACCACATCAGACTGGCTGAACAAAGGCTGGCTTTTCAGCGTTTTTATTTAGGATAAATTTGGACGGCATTCCGCCCCATAAACAAAGTCTGACTTTCAACAGCTTTTTTTTTTTTTTTCATACATCATGACTTATAAATTAGACAAAGTTCTGTTTTTTAGCACATGTTTCTGGGCTAATGGCTGTCCTTATGTTAGCTATTGAATGAAGTAAAGCTTTACAATAAGATCAAAATTCATGAAAACTTGTAAGGTTTAAATTGGAGCTTTACTATACATTTAAATTTTAATAATTTCCTCCATTTCTGTGTTATCTAAAGCAGTATAAGATCATTGGTAATGAAGAAAGTGTATGAAGCTCCAGCCTGGTCCCTCAGGCCCCAAACTGGTGCAGTGCTGCCATCTGTTGAGTCCCTAACAGATCGGCAGGAAGAAATCCTGCAGTCCTGAGATCCTCTCTCTGTGTTTCGGGTTTCCTCTCTGCAGGACAGCTTGGAGCACAAGATCTGCCTCTTCGAGCTCTCTGACTTCAAGGGGAACAAGATGGAGATTCAGGAGGACGACGTCCCTACCCTCTGGGCGCATGGCTTCTGTGACAGAGTGGGCAGCGTGAGGGTGCCAGGAGGAGCGTGAGTGGACACTCCTACTTCAGCTGCAGCTGGAGATCAGAGAATATGCTTTTTCAGGACATCTTTACTGTTACTCAGTTTGTAGAAACCTTGGAGAGCTTTTAAATATCCCGTTTAACCTCTTTAAGGGAACTTTAAACCTCTACTTAACATCCAGAAACTTTTTAAAGGCAGAGGAGTATTAATGTTTATTATGCCACCTTTACTTCTGAACCTTTTGCATGATTTGATTTGCATGCATGCTGCCATGAAGGAGGGTTTTTTATTATTATTTAAATTTGCTAGCAGAGATGTATGTAAGTAGGAGTATAAATCCTGCTGTTTAAAACACGTTTGTAGAAGTTAGAAAATTAACTTTAGTTTTTTACTCCATTAAAAGTGTAAATGTACCATTTTAAAATTACTTAAAGCATAAAAGTAAAGGTAATGCAGGAAAAAAATTTTAATGACAGAAGCTTTACTGCACTAGCCAACTAAAGGAACATTTTTCTACAATTCTGGATGATAATTACCTTAGACTTAAGTTTTTTAATTTTATAACTAATGGTAATAGTGTCAGATTTATCTTTGCATCACCTTGAAAAACTATTTATTTTGGTATGAAGTGAATAACAAGTTGGGGCAGCACCGAGTCCAACCACAAAAAAATTATTTTCTGGATAAAACCAATTATTTTGATGTTTTTTATTTTTGTTAAATACCAACGGACCATAAAGAAAATGAGCTTAAATGGAGCAAAACTAAGAAGTCTATTTTTAAAGCGTAAGGAATAAAAGTTGTCTAAAACAATAATTACTCAACTTAATTTTATCAAATAGCCAAAATGTCTACTTAAGAAATGTAACAAAGTATTTGTAATTTGTTAGTTGAAACCTCTGCCTAAAGGCAACTATGGCATCTATAGTCTGTTTACATCCATGTGAAATTTTTAATATTAACCCTTAAAGAAAGAAATGCTCTGAAAGAATGTTTTTATTGAAATATCTTAAACTCTTCCTAAAAGAACTGAGTGTTGTAACGAAGCTCATAATCTATTGTCATAAGATGCCATTAGGATGTCCTTGGAGCTCCTAAAGAAAGTCGTTCATATCTAATGTTCAAAGAAATGCCACCAAGACCCGAAATCCAGCCTCCCAAACCCTGCAGCCTCAAAGTAGATCATCTTAATTCAATTCATTTTATTTCTAAAGCGCCAATTTATAACATGTCATCTCAGGGCACTTTACAGTTCTCCAGATCATCCAGTCAGATTGATTCAAAGTTTTCTATCTAATAAAACCAGTTGATTGCATCGACTCATTGACTCGAAGGCAATCCCTCACACTAAGCATGCTTGTAGCGACAGTGGAGAGGAAAAACTCCCTTTTAACAGGAAGAAACCTCCAGCAGAACCAGGCTTAGTGTGAGCGGACATCTGCTGAGACCGACTGGGGTTCAAGGAGACAGAAGCAGAAAGCAACTGTAAAAGGCGGCCCCGTCCAGGAAACACTCAGCCAGGCAGACGAGCTCGGAACCAGCTCCCACGTCAGAATATGTCATTTATTGTTTTACAGAACAATAAACGACTGAAAGGATTTTCCATCAGATAGGTGGAAGCTCATCTTACTGCTCTTAGATAAAAACACTACATAGAAACTACCTGAATATGAGGCAGAGCCATTTCAATAACCTCTGACCTTTCAATTGAGCCAGCAGATTAATAATGGAAGTAGCTCTACAGTTACAAGTTGACCTTGTTAGATTCTCATTAGAGACTAAATAGGACAATTGGACAGCAGAAAACCTCACTTCTTGTTACAAGATCTCTAAAACAGGATCCTCTGCTGCTTGTTCCACACATTCAAGTCTATGTAGACCTGCTCACTACAAACACATAACTCCTGTGCTCCTCTGCCTTCTTCTCTCAGCTGGGTGGGTTACCAGTACCCCGGATACAGAGGCTACCAGTACCTGTTTGAGTGCGGTGACTACAGACACTACAACGACTTCTGCGCCTTCCAGCCCCAGATCCAGTCGGTGCGCCGTATCAGGGACATGCAGTTCCACCAGAGAGGATGCTTCACCTTCACCTCTGCCAGCAAGTGAAACCCGCCTGCTGATCATCTGGTGATGCTGTAGCTCTCTCAGCATTTTATTTCTCCAAACCTCTTCTTACTCCAATTCTCTGGTCCTTTCCTCGACCTCTACCACTGTTGCTCCATCCTAAAGGAAAGTGAGATTGAGAGCGACACACTGGACATCCTTAAGTGACTTTTTATGGTGCTAAAAAATAAACGTGAAAAATCGATCCCTCTATGGCTGAATACATTTTTTTTATTTCACAGAAAATGCTCTTTTTTTTTGTTAAAATATATATATTTTGGGATATATGAATCAGGTAATGACAATCATACAAGGACATATATATAGAGAGAGATTAAGATAAAAGAAAAGAAACAGGCATAAAGATGATTTAGGACACCTCTAATTGAACTGCCTTAATAGCTGCTTTCTTATTTTACTAATAAATTTTTTTTCAGCATCATTTTATAAATAATTCCAAAGGATTTTATTTTATTTTTTCAAAATTTGTTTTTATCAATAATGGTTCACTTTTTTCTATAAATAAAGCTACATCATGCAGACTTTCTTTGGAATCAACAAGATTGTTGATGCATTCAAAAAAGAATACTTTGTTCAAAATTACATTTTCATTCTGCCGTCAATTTTATGTTTACATTACATTTATGTAAAGTGACGTGAATGCCCCCCAAACGATTTCTTTTCTTACATATTTTGTCACTCTAAAATTGTATAAATGATCAAACTAATTTTAAATCAGACTAAGATCATCTGAATAAAATCAGTAAGGAAACTTTGACAGGATGGGTTCATTTCTTAAACATTTTGAAATATCAATTTAATTCAGTTTATTTATATTAAGCCAAAAACACACATGTCATCTCAAGGCACTTTACAGTTCACCAGATCATCCAGTCAAATTGATTCAAAGTTTTCTATCTAATAAAACCAGTTGATTGCTTCGACTCATTGGCTCTGTTCGAAAACCTAGGACGCATCCTCCAAGGACGCGGTCTACCTAGACTGGATCCTTCGAAGTCCTTGAAAATAAGGAGACCGGAAGAGTTTAGGCTGTGAATTCGAACGGGTCTACCCTTCGGCGGGTTTTACCGCCGTATGCTCTGTTGTTTAGCAACCATAAACGTTGACACACAAAGCAGGAAAAGAATGAATATAGAAGTTTTCAAAACTGTTTATTTATTTCTTTTTTACTGTGAAGTGAACAAAGACAACACTCACAAGAATCCAGAATGGAATAAATGTTCCAACAGCCGGGAGCAGGAACAAATAAAATCAAATGTAATGATAGAAACCTTAGTCAGTTAAATAACATGCTGCTGTCATTCTGCACATCTCTGATGTTGCTGCTATTTTCAAATATCCATTACTGTAAAAATGTCCATAGCTGCATATTGGTTATTAATTCTCCAGTTTTATATTGTTAAAACACTTTACAGAATTGTATTTTTTTTTTTTTACTCTTCCCTATTATGTTATTCTTATACATTTTTCTAAGGTCCACATTTGTGTGACCATTTTCAATAATCTTTCTGCTGCTGTAAATTTGCCCATTGCGGGACAATAAAGGGATTTTCTATTCTATAAAAGGGGTAGAAAGATATAAGTAAATCTAAACAATATATTTATAAAAAATATATCTGCAAAATCTCTAATATTCAACAACAAAAAATACGTAGTTAAGCATATTGTGCAAAACAGCAATAAAAAGATAAAAATCCTATCAGATGTATGGTCCCCACCCTGCAGATATATTAGAATCTGTCCTTAAATTACAGCCAAACCCATTTACACAGTAACAGATTAAAACCTTTAGATAAACCAAACATTACCGCCACATATCTGACTCAATAACCATTAAAACAACTATTTTTCATTAATCTCAGACGGAACTATTAAATGACTTGTATTATATTAAACTGAAATTCCAATTTTCACCACTGTTCGGCGCCAAGTAACCTTTACTCTGATCACAGCTTGCTTGGTCTCGCAATGAATCCTGGGATATCCAAGAATACCGAGGATACATCAGACCCGTCCTTCAAATCGGGCAAAAAGAAGGACGCATTTTAAGGCCGCATAACA
Source organism: Cyprinodon tularosa (assembly GCF_016077235.1). NCBI lineage: Eukaryota > Metazoa > Chordata > Actinopteri > Cyprinodontiformes > Cyprinodontidae > Cyprinodon > Cyprinodon tularosa. The sequence continues at coordinate 60,642 of NW_024039262.1, read as the reverse complement.
AGGACTCTTGGAATCCGACCGGACCTCGGCGCCGCGCTATGACGTAATCGGCCTTCGAATCCGGTCTTCTAAGGATGCGTCCTAGGTTTTCGAACAGAGCCATTGACTGGAATGCAACCCCTCACACTAAGCATGCTTGTAGTGACAGTGGAGAGGAAAAACTCCCTTTTAACAGGAAGAAACCTCCAGTAGAACCAGGCTGAGTGTGAGCGGCCATCTGCTGAGGCTGACTGGGGTTCAAGGAGACAGAATATAATTTTTGCACATGGTTTTGGGTTCGATTCGGCCCCGGGGTCTTTCTGCATTGAGTATGAATATTCTCCCTGAGCATGCCTGGGTTCTCCCCGGGTACTCCATCTTCCTCCCACAGTCCAAAAACAGTCATGTTTTTGGACTGTTAATTGGGTTTTCTAAATGCTCCTTAGGTGTGAGTGTGTGCGTGAATGGTTGATTATCGTGTTTGTCTCTGTGTTGCCTGGCGACTTGTCCAGGGTGTGCCCCGCCTGTCGCCCATTGACAGCTGGAGATAGGCTCTAGCACCCCTCGCGACCGCAGCAGGGATAATTGTGACAGAAGATGGATGGATACATAAAAGAAGAGAATTGGTCCTAGCACTGATCCCTGTGGTACTCCACAGGACCCCCTAGAGCAGGCATCCCCAAAGTCGGTCCTCGAGGGCCGCTTTCCTGCAGGTTTTGGAGGTTTCCCTGCTCCAGTACAGCTGATTTACATTGATAGTTGATTAACAGGCTTTTGCTGAACTGCATCATCAGAATCAGCTGTGCCAAAGCAGAGAAACCTCTAAAACCTGGAGGACAGCGGCCCTCGAGGACCGACTTTGGGGATGCCTGAACTAGAGCATGAGGAGGATTCATCATTCACATGAACAAACTGAAATCTGTCAGATAAATAAGATTTAAACCAGCCAAGTGTTGTTCCCTTAATTCCTACAAACATTTCAAATATATCTTAAAAGATGTCATGATCGACTGTATCAAACTCAACACTGAGATCTAACAGGAAGAGTACAGATACAGAAAATTTTATCTCCTCTATAGAAAATTGGAAAATAAATATTAAGGTTTGGCCTTCTTGTTCCATTGCTTTTCTCTTTGGGTGTGCCGTTTACGAGCTGCAGTGAATGCAGCAATGCGTCACGTGGTCCATATGCGTCCTCTGTCCTCTTCAGGTGTGCTCGGGATTCGTAAACTCTTTACATCGACTGCTTATGTTGCTCCAAGCGAACAAACAATATATAAAATGATAAAAATAAAAGACTAAATTTGAAAGCATTTTTCAAAATAACACTCCAAAGTATTAATATAAACAGCACAGAGTCAACTCACAAAGCTTCGGTAGCCAACTTGTCAATGATTAAAACAACAGAGCCTGAAGGCAGCACGGCATTTCATAAACTTTCTATTGGGGATTGTGCGGTGAAGAAGACACAATGTCTGCTCTTTTTAAAGCTAGAAAAGGTGAGTTTCTGAGCAGGAGACCCACAGGGGATGAATGCGGAACTTTAAAATAAGCAGCGAGGGATTGACAGAGGGAGGTTAGCCGTTAAACGGTGCGGCTGCTGAATGATAGGCTGCTGTCTGCTCACACCGCAGGTTACCTAACCTTTTCCAACATGTCTTATTAAACACATTATAGGAAACATTCCTCTGATAGACCCTCTGGTGTCTGCCTCTCAGTGGGATTGAAACAAGCTCATTAGCACATCAGTTAGCTTGCTTTGAACTTGTTAGCTAAGTTAGCTTTAAAATTAGCTCCGTCATTTAAAACAGGTTCCGCCTCAGACGTGATTTGGTTAATAATAAAGCTCTGAATTCTCCCGCCGAGATGTTTGATTCAGAATAGTTATTAGTTAGATGAAGGTGACTGATGTTGGAAACGACCTTTCACCTAATTAGCCGAGCGCGAGCTGGTTAGCTGCTGGTGCGTTCAAGGACCCGGCTGCTGGTCGGTTTGGTTTTAACAGCAGTAGAGCTTTGATTTATTTACCTAGATTTCTCCTGTTTTCAAACTTAACATTATTTTTGTTAATTGCTTCAAATTGTAGCCAAAGCTGACTGGGAATAAACAGCATTCCTGCTCTGGTGATTTTTAGATTTTTACATGTTGCCATGAACACATTATCATCTTTCCCAGCTGCTGAATGAGACAGTAGAACTTCCACAAAAGTTACAAAAACAAAACTTTGTTTCTAAGTTTGAAGACATTTCGCTTCCCATCCATGAAGCTTTTTCAATTCAAAATGTCAGGAATAGCGTTGAGTTTTAGGCTTTATACAGGAGCCCGACAAAGCCTTGTTTTACTTTAGAAACATGCAAATTGAAACAGATGAACGACCCCCCCCCCCCCCCCCCCCGGAAGCCAAATTACCCCTTTTCTAAAGGAGGCTATGACGGAACGACCAGATTTAGCCTTAAAACAACCGTTAAATGACCCCCCTTTCAGAGACATAGACAGGTATAGGGCATTGCAGGCGAACAAAGAAGCCAAATGACCCCCATTCCAAAGGGGTGGACCCGTTCGTCTGTTTCAATTGGCATCTTTTCTAAACAGAAACAAGGCTTTGTGGGGCTACTGGATAAAGCCTAGAACTCAACGCTATTTCTGACATTGTGAATTGAACAAGGATGGGGGTCGTTTGGCTTCTTTGTTAGCCTGCAATGCCCCATACCTGTCTATGTCTCTGAAATGGGGTCATTAAACGGTCGTTTTAGGTCTAAATCTTGTCGTTCCGTCATAGCCCAATTTATAACAAGTATTTCTGGACTAAAGACTTAGACTTCTTTATTTGTCATTTTGTATGCACAGGGTGCATACAGAACGAAATTGCGTTACATACAGCTTATGAACGTTGCATTGATATTTCACAATGGCACGAGTTATAGAAAAATACAAAAAGTGCAGCAGTGGTCAAAGTGTGAACAGTGCAGAGGATAAGAGACAGTGTGCAAGTTGCAGTGGTTCAGTGCAAAATGGCATTTGTGCAAAAAAATGCGTTATTGAAAAATACAATGAGATGAACAATTTAAAGGGCTAAAAGTTAAAAGTTCAGCAGCATTTGATGCCCGATAATGTGCAATAGGTGCAGAGTTCGGATTGTGGATCAAAGGTTCAACAGTCTGATGGCAGTGGGGAAGAAGCTGTTGCACAACCTGGTGGATCTGCAGCGGATGCTGCGGAACCTCTTTCCAGAGGGCAGCAGGGAGAACAGTCCATGGTGGGGGTGTGAGGGGTCTTTGATGATATTACGGGCTCGGGACACACAGCGCTGTGATGAAATGTCCTTAATGGAGGGAAGAGGAGCCCCAATGATTCCTTCCGCTGTCCTCACCACCCTCCTCACATTCTTCCAGTCAGAAGCTCTGCAGCCTCCACACCACAGAGAGAGACAGCTGGTCAGAACGCTCTCTATGGTGCTTCTGTAGAAGGCTGTGAGGATGGGCGGGGGCAGGCGGGCTCTCCTCATCCTCCGCAGAAAGTACAAGCGCTTCTGTGCCCTCTTCACTAGAGATGAAGTGTTTACAGTCCAGGTGAGGTTGTCCGTGATGTGCACCCCCAGGAACTTTGTGCTGCTGACCACCTCCACAGCTGAGCTGTTGATGAGCAGTGGAGCATGGTGGGGGCGGTTTTTCCTGAAGTCGACGATGATCTCCTTCGTCTTCTCCACGTTCAGGATCAGACTGTTTTCACTGCACCAGTCCACCAGCTGCTCCACCTCCTCTCTGTAGTCCCGGTCGTTGTCGTCCCTGATGAGGCCCACCACCGTGGTGTCGTCCGCAAACTTCACGATGTGATTGGTGGTGAACCTGGGGACGCAGTCATATGTCATCAGGGTGAACAGCAGGGGGCTCAGGACGCAGCCCTGAGGGGAGCCCGTGCTGAGGGTGATGACATCAGAGGTGTTCTGACCGACCCGGACTGACTGAGGTCTGTTGGTGAGGAAGTCCAGCAGCCAGTTTCGAAGGGGTGTGTTGAAGCCCAGATGTTCCAGCTTTCCCACCAGGTGCTGTGGGATGATGGTGTTAAACGCTGAACTGAAGTCCAGGAACAGCATCCGCACGTGGGTGTTCTTCTCCTCCAGGTGGGCCAGGCTCAGGTGAAGAGCAGAGGAGATGGCGTCCTCAGTGGAGCGGTTTCGCCGGTAGGCAAACTGGAACGGGTCGAGTGTTGGGGGGAGACTGGAGACGATGTGTTCCTTTACCAGCCTTTCAAAGCACTTCATCATGATGGGAGTCAGTGCGACGGGCCGGTAGTCGTTGTAGCAGGTGACTTGAGGTTTCTTTGGCACTGGGATGATGGAGGCAGACTTGAAGCATGCTGGCACTGTGGCTTGCTCCAGCGAGGTGTTAAAAATGTCCGTGAGGACACCAGCTAGCTGACCTGCACACTCCTTGAGCACCCGCCCAGGTATGTTGTCGGGACCTGGGGCCTTCCGCGGGTTGACCCTCCTCAGAGTCTTCCACACGTCGGCTGTGTCAAGGCAGAGAACCTCCTCTTCCTGATGTGGGACAGCCTTCACTGCTGGAGTGCGATTTAGTGCCTCAAACCTCCCAAAGAAGTTATTTAGTCCGTTTAGGAAGTCAGCATCAACTTCATCCACCGGGGCAGGGGGCGTGTTGTAGTCTGTGATCGCCCGTATGCCTTGCCACATGCTCCTGGTGTTGTTGGCGTCGTGGAACAGATGCTGGATTTTCTGGTTATGGTTCCGCTTTGCTAACCTGATGGCACGGTTCAGGGTGGCTCTAGCTGTCCTCAGTGCCTCCTTGTCACCAGACTTGAAGGCTGAGTTCCGTGCTTTTAGCGCGTGGCGGACCTCCTCAGTCATCCAGGGCCGTTGGTTGGCTCGGGTGGTGATGGTCTTTGTTGTGCTGACGTCCTCGATGCAGTGGTTGATGTAGGCTGAAACAGTCATGGCGTACTCATCAACATTGATCTTGTTGTCATATGTTGCTGCTGATTTGAACATGTCCCATTCAGAGCATTCAAAGCAGTCCTGGAGTGCATCCATGGCCCCCTCCGTCCAGACCCTCACCTGCTTCACTGTAGGTTTTGCTCTGATCAGCAGGGGTCTGTATGCAGGAATTAGCATCACAGAAAGGTGGTCTGAGGAGCCGATGTGGGGGCGGGGGGCTGCTCTGAATGCGTCTTTTATGTTTGTATAAACTAAGTCCAGAGTGTTCTCTCCACGAGTAGCAAAATCCACGTGTTGATAAAAATGAGGGAGAACAGTTTTCATATTCGCCTGATTAAAATCTCCAGCAATGATGAAAACGCCCTCTGTGTGTGTAGATTGCAGCTCAGAGACAGTCCGATAGAGAACACTCATGGCCTCCTTTGTATCAGCGCTGGGGGGGACATACACCGCTGTGATGGTAACAACAGTGAACTCTCTGGGCAGGTAAAAGGGTCTGCAGCTAACAGTCAGAAGCTCTATGTCCGGAGAGCAAAAACTTGAGACTATTCTAGCATTTTTACACCAGTTGTTATTGATGTAAACACAGAGTCCGCCTCCTCGGCTCTTACCGCTGAGTTCTTTGTTTCTGTCGGCGCGGAAAGTAGCTAGCCCCTCCAGGCTAATGGCGTTGTCCGGGGTTGATGATGTGAGCCACGTCTCTGTCAGAATGAGAGCGCAACAGTCCCTAAACTCCCTCTTTGCTGAGAGCTCGAGTTGAAGATGGTCAGTTTTGTTATCCAGTGAACGTACGTTGGAGAGCAGGATGGATGGAAGCGATGGTCTGTGGGGGTTAAATTAAGTGGGTCTGATTTTAGTCCCTCTTTAGTCCAATATTAAATCTGAAAATTATTTCCTTTCACCTTTCAACCAAATGTAGACAATATTTAAACATGATGTGATTTATAAAGTCAATGATGTGAGTGTTTACAACCTCTTTGAAGACGTTTCGCTTCCAAATGTCAGGAATAAACGTTGAGTTCAAGGTTTTATACGGTAGCCCAACAAAGCCTTGTTTTTGTTTAGAAAACATGCAAATTGAAACAGATGAACGGGTCCACCCCTTTGGAAGCCAAATTAACCCGATTCTGAAGGGGGGGGCCCTTCATCTGTTTCAATTTGCATGTTTTCTAAAAAAAAAAAAAAAAAAAAAAAGCCTTTGTTGGGTCACTGTCTGCACCTTGATGCTCTATCTCTCCGGTTCTTTTTCCTGAAAAGAAATCACTATGGAGAAACTCTTTAAATAACACTTCATAACTTATATGTATTAAATAACCAGGAGACATGACAACAGATTCTGATAGAAATTGTAATCTTACTCAGATCAGAGAATTTGCTTAGAGTTTACAGAAGGCAGCTGCTCACCCCTTAGGAAGTGGCCCAGATTAACAGTTAAAAAGGCATTTTATACATCTTTAGTCTGCCACATCATCATATTTTACATCATAGATGTTAGCAGATGATTAGACATCCATGACTCCAGCCTTATCAAAATATTACACTTCATTCTTAGCTGAAGGACACCGCTCTGCCACGTACAGAATGAAGCCGGACCAAGGAACTGCTAATATTAAGGTGTAATAAACTCACACATCATCAACGATAATTAGCCTAACAGTATAAAGCCTCTAACTCAACGCTTTTCCTGACATTTTTAAATTTAAAAAGCTTCCTGGATGGGATGCGAAATGTCTTCAAAACTGCTTGAAAAGACATTAAAAACACAACTTGATTTACGTCCGAACATCGTCTACATTTGGTTGAAAGGTATTTTTTAGATCTATTATTGGACTAAAGTGTGAGCTTGATTTAGTCCAGAAATACTTGTTAAAAATTGGGCTATGATGGAACGACCAGATTTAGCCTTGAAACGACCGTTAAATGACCCCATTTCAAAAACATAGACGGGTATGGGGCTTTGCAGGTTGACAAAGAGGCCAAATGACCCCCATTCCAAAGGGGTGGACCCGTTCATCTGTTTCAATTGGCATGTTTTCTACAAAAACAAGGCTTTGTTTTGGTCCACTCTATATTGCCTGGAACTCAACACTATTTCTGACATTTTGAATTGAAAAAGCTTCCTGGATGGGAAGAGAAACGTCTTCAAACTTGGAAACAAAGTCCAGTGGATTGATTTTTTACTTTTTTGGAATGACTCTGACCTGGATGACTGAGGATCCTCACCAGCATATGAGACAGTAGAACATAGGGCTGGGCGATATAGAAAAAAAGCTTATCGATAAAAAAAAAATGCATAGTGATCGATATTGATAATTATTGAAAAAAATTTGAAACCATGTTTTATGTGCAGCCCTGCCTGGGCATTTTATGATATTGCTAAATGATTTATTTTTAATAAAGAATACAAACACAGACTTCATTAAATCTTTATTTAACCAACTTTTTTAACCATAGCAGAATTGTATTAAAGAAAAATAACTTAAGAGACCTGAGTTATGTTGAGTTATTAAATACTGACAAAGAATAAACTAAAGTGACCAAAATAAATATAACAAATAAATGCCTGGTTCAGCTTAGTTTCCTGCTTTAACCTGAGTTATTACTTTGAATTTTCTGGCCCCTCAGCATTTTTCTCTCAATTGTTAGAACTACGTTGGAAACTGTCCAGAACTTTATATATATATTTTCCCGAAATTCCCGAAAATTCCTCGGAGGCGATGCAGAGCCGCGTTGGGGCCTACACAGTTCGTACTCCTGCGGGTGTGAGCGGCTGAGATGATAAAAAAAAAAAGTTGGTTGTGTTATCAGACTTCGTTTTCACTGGTTCCCGACACATTTTCCAGATGACTGTGGTTTGTTTTTTGTCCGACTTGCCATGACCGAAATACTGCCAGACTGCCGAACTACAAAAACCCTTCTTTGAAACAATTTCCTCCGCCTCTCCTTGCTGCACATCTTCATGTGCTCTGTGTTGTGGTTTGAGAGGGCGGCGCTTGGTGACGGCGTGCCTGGGTCTGCGATTGCGATTGGTTGGGAGGAATTAGTGACAAGCATAAACATACATGATAGTCTACAATGAAAAGGAAGGAAAACTGCGTTTTTTATCAACACAGTTTTTTTCTATTGCGCCACACGTCTATCGATCGATATATATAGTTATTGAATTATCACCCAGCCCTAGTAGAACAAACAGCTGATTCAGATTAATATCGGTGGCTTCTTCACCGATGAGGACTAAAGCAGCCGATGGATGGGCTTTCATTGATATCTGTATGTTTTCTTTCTTCCTCAGTTCTAGGTTTGTGTCTCAAAGGCTGCCGGAGTCTGTCTCAGCTGGCCGAGCTGCCAGAGACGCATCAGCTACTGAGACAGACCTGCAGAGACTACGCAGACAGGGAACTGGCCCCGATCGCTGGCAGACTTGATAAGGAGCATGTTTACCCCGCTAAACAGGTACCAACACACCCACACAGCTGCATGGCAGCAGGAACTGTTAATGATTAAGGAGTCATGAGGCCTGGCGTTCTGTCAGACCAGCATACCCATAGTCAATATGCAAGCGCAAGACGTCCGATTTGAGTTTAATCCTTTAGTTCTGTATCAAAAATAAACTTTAAACTACCTCAACGAGCGTGTATCCCTTTAGTCACGTGCAAAAAAAACTATTTAAGGTCAGATCGCCATACGCTTCAAAAAAGACCAAATAGTAAGTAATCAAATAGTTTTCTCGTACATGGCTAAACAGATACACGCCCGTTGAGGTAGTTTAAAGTTTATTTTTAATACAAACGTGGATAAACTAAAGGGATAAACGATTATTGACTATGGGTATGCTGGTCTCATCGGGTATGCTCATCTGACAGAACAGCGGATCAGAAACCCGGGTCTGTTAGAGGATCTTCAGTAGATCAGGGTGGAATATGGTGCTCCTTCTCAACATCGATGCCAAACTGTTTATTCTCAGCCATCCAGGTCATACTCAATCCAAAAAAGTACAAAATTCACTCCATATGGATGTTTCTGAATCAATTCAACTTTAATCTGGTTCTTTACATCCTAAAACACCCGAATATGGATGAAAAAATGTCATTTTAACCATTATTGCCATAGAAAGTTTTTCATACGCCTTCACACTTTTCATAAGTTTTTTTATGTCCTTGTAAATCCAAACTTCAGCATGTTTTATTGGGACGTATCAGTACAAACTGTGTAATTTTGAGGTAGAAATCAAATAGCCATGTTTCAACATCTGAAAAGTGTGGCTTGTACTTATATTCCCCTCCCCTGAGAGCACCAAGCCTTGTATGAACCAGCTTTTAGGCAGAACTGGCTTTCTTGCTCTTCTTTTGCATTTATTTTCAGGTCCTGCCAAAGATGTTTGGTTTTACTATGACTAGGCCTTCTAACAGATGGATATTGTTTAGTTTCATCCATGAGGTGGAAGCTGAACATTTGCTCAAATCTCAAGATTTTTTTTTGTTTTCAGTGAAAAAATTTCATTAAAAACGACTTCACTGATCCCAAAAGAAAAGGAAATACCTTAGCTTTTATGTTGTTGTTTTTTTCTTTTTCATGGAGTTGCTGTAGATGGTAATATCTGTGGCAGGAAGGGTCTTCTGTAGCGGTCATCATTTAGATGTTGGTTTTAAGGATAATACCAAAAAAGTTTAAAGCGATCCACTGGACTTTGTTTCCAAGTTTGAAGACGTTTCGCTTCCCATCCAGAAAACATTTTTCAATTTAAATGATAGCGGGAAGGGATCAACTCTATAGCTGCATTGTAGGTTTTTGAAAGCTGAAATTTGAGTTCACTCCCGCCCCCCGTTTAAGGTTTTTCTCCTTCACGCCCCTCTCAGACCACCTGCCAATCAACCTTACAGTAGATGCTCCTTAACTTTGCTCAGCTGTGCTGCAGACGCCTGTTGCTGCTACTGTAAATAAACTTCAGCCCAATCTATACATTAAAATATTTAAAGAACAATTCGTTACAAAAGCACTTTATTAATCCCGCACGGAAATCAAATGTTGCTGTAAATCATGGGATTTCCCCCTTTTTTTTAATGGAGTTGTTGTAGGAGTTGAGAGCTGTAGGCAGGAAGGATCTTCTGTAGAGGTCTGTCTTGCACCGGCTCTGGAGAAGCCTCTGACTGAAGACCCTCTGTTGTTGTTTAACAGTCTGATGAAGACGATGCTGTCTGTTGTCGATAATGTTCTTCACTTCTTGTAAAATCATCTCCTGAGTTTCCAGAGGAGCTTCTAGAACACAGCTGATCTTCTTTAACGGCTTTTTAAGCTTCTTTAAGTCATTTGCTCTGATGCTGTTATTCCATCAGATGATGGAGGAAGAGATCACACTCTCCACCTCAGACTGATGGAAGATATAGGACCTACGGCTCCTTAAGCCGGGCAGACACTGTGTGATTTCTTTTTTCAGTCGTCGCACGCAGCTACAGCTCACACTGTATGATGAAACAGCAGGGTTTAAAAGATCACAGCTTACGATGTTTGTTCTCTCACCGTGAGACCAGACGCTCTGATGCGATCTACCTGCTCACACTGTACGTCTAAAAACCAGGTGGGACTCAGCTCCGCAGTGAGATGGCGCTACTTGGACTCGTCTATCTGGAAGTCAAACGAGTAGAAGAGGAATATGAAGCTCACTAGAGAGAAACGCGCTGCCTTGGCTATTTGTGAAATTTTTCTGCTAAAAGCCCTAAAAGGAAAAGGCGACGACGTATTTGGATAAAGACATGGCTGAGCAAACATGGCTACTACGGTTTGTCAATTTTACAGAAAGAACTCCATTTCACTCACACCCTTGACATGCCTCCGTGTTTTTGATATCTCTCTCTCTCCTTTCAGCCTCCAACTTTCTATTAAAAAAAAATCCCTGCATTAAATCTTGACTTCCTGTTTGTATGAAGGGTTGGTTTGTTCTGTTGGACTCCCTCTAGTGGTCTGGAGTACTTATGATGGGAGTTTGCTGCTATTTTAACAACATGCATCATGTACCTTCTGTGATTGCAGCATTTAGTTTTTGCCTCCAGCTTATTTTTTTGCATTTGTCAATTTTAGGTTTTGGCTTCTTTTATTTTATTGACTGCAGCATTTGTTTTTTTGTTGCATTTATTTTTTGTGCTTGCATCTTTTGGAGTTTGCATCACACACGTGTTTCATCGTTTACTGCACGGTTGCACCTGTGTTTTACAAAAGATGCTTAAAACAATAATGAAAAAGCTTTCACTCCATATCAGTGTGTTTTATATTTATCCAGGTTTTTATTCTCTGGGGTCAAAATGAAACATTCTGTGTTTCAAATGCTGTTTGATAACAGGGAGTAATTGGGTCTGGACTGATCCATTGGTGAAGCAGGAGGAACTGTTGAGGAACTGGTGTCTGTTATTTTCCCATCCAGATAAAGGAGTTGGGGGAGATGGGTGTGATGGCCATAGAGGTCCCAGAGGAGCTGGGTGGAGCAGGGATGGACTACCTGGCTTACAGTCTGGTGATGGAGGAGATAAGCAGAGGCTGTGCCAGCACCGGCGTCGTGGTCTCTGTCAACAATGTAGGTGCAAACCTGTCGGTACCATTTGGACCGAGTTAGATGGAGCTGATCCGATGCTGGGATTGAGATCTATGTGTCCCTGTGGTTATCAGTCTCTCTACATCGGGCCGGTGCTGAAGTTCGGCTCAGAGGAACAGAAGAAGCAGTGGATCAGCCCGTTCACTACAGGAGAGAAGGTTGGCTGCTTCGCCCTCAGTGAACCAGGTAACGTTTCTTCTCCTCTTTCCACGTCAGACTGGTTGATCAAATGCAAAAACAAACAAAAACCAAGGATGCAGCTCTGCAAAGGCACCAAGATATGTTTTATTTTAAGATTGACTGCAAAATGGCTGCTAGTCAGCTTTAGCAGGGTTCCCGCGGGTCCTTAAAAAGTCTTATAAGGCATTGAATTCTTCAAAATAAAACTAAGGCCTTAATTGGTATTAAAATGTCTTAAATTAGTCTTTAGTAGGTCTTAATTTTTAAAACATCATAAATAGGATTATTTTTATTATGATTTATTTTTGTAAACTAAATGAAACTTTAAAATTGACCATTTTGGTTTTTTTTTGTTTTTTTTATAAAAAAAAATTATTGGTTCCGTCCTGATAGCGGAACCAATAAAATCGTTGTTGCGGCCGGGACATTTGGGAGATGCGCCATTAACTTTTTGTCTGGAAAATATGAGCAAGTATAAATGTAACCAAAATTGTCTCCAGCCAAGAGTTTTCTCCATGGCTAAAACCAGGGAACATACATGAGGCTCAGTGGATTTTGTGCAAGAAGCGATTCAAGCTCAGAACGATGGGAATTAAGGCAGTGGAGTCACACATGCGAAGCACAAAACACAAAGCGTCAAAATGGAGTTACCGAGAAACAGCCGGTATTTCTCGGTAGCTGCAAAAAAGACTTAGCACTGGTTATGTTGTGGCTTTAAAACTGATTTGTTTTGTTCCCTGCTAGTGAAGTTTGTGAATTCAGTTAAATAATTGTTCAAATATATCTGTCATTTGTGTGTTTTTAGCTTTCTTCCTGTATGGGAAGCTTTTCAAAATTTGAAACATTAGTGCAGTGATTTATGTTATAATAAACCTTTGGGTTAAGTTGTCGCAAGCTGGTTTTTCTTGTGTTTCTTGTGAATTTGGTCTTAATTTTTTATTTCAAGGGGCATTAAAAAGTCTTGAATTTAACTTGCCTTATGCTGTAGGAACCCTGTTTAGCTTCCAGTGCATGAATTTTGTAAACAGACTTGGAAAACTCTCTTAAATCTAAACGCACACATGCATCAGATTCAGCAGAGTGGCTATAGATTGAGCAGAGCTTAGGTTAAAACAGAAAAGCTGTGGGTCAAATACTGAACGGATCCTGGATGGGACAGAATCTGCCAGCAGCTGCTGACCAATCCCAGCCGTTTTATTACTGCTGTGAAAGTTTGATGGTCTGCAGCACAACGGCACCCAGAGAACCAATCACTGCTGCCCAGAAATACTCTGAGGGGCTATAAGGCGTATTTTGAATCAAACTGAACAAAAACAATAGAATAGAATAGAATTCAACTTTATTGTTGGGAAGTAGTTTGGTCGAGGATCAGCATGGTGACCAAAAAAAACAGCTTCAGCCACTGGTTCCACATTTCTCTGTCTATTTATTCGGCACTTTTCACTCTGACACCATCTCCCATTACACCCATTATATAACCAATTGGCAACACACCTGCACCTGAGTGGACCAGGCCACAAATAAATAGGTAGAAAAAAGTCTAAACAGAGAAACTAGAATAACATTGTTAATCTAATTTACAAACTCATCTACAAAGAGTCTGCAAAATAAACAATGTGATACAAGATAACTCAAGAAGTTACTTTAAAGAAAAACAAAGCATTACTCCAAAGGAAACCCTCTAAATCAGGGGTGTCAAACTCATTTTCACTGAGGGCCACATCAGCGTAATGGCTGTCCTTAAAGGGCCAGATGTAACTTATAAATGTAACTAAATGTAATTAAATGTAATGTAAAATAAATATAACTACTCCTTAATGTTAAATAACTCATTATTTATTATGCTGATGAAGGTTCTCAGTCATCCAGGTCATAGTCATTCCGTAAAAATTCAAAAAATCCACTGGACTTGGTTTTCAAGATTTGAAGACGTTTCGCCACCTCTCCAGGAAGCTTTCTCAATTCAAATGTCTGGATCCGCAGTGAGTTTGAGTCTTATATAGACAACTCCTTGTATCGCTTGGAAACATGCAATGGTAACCGATGAATGGGTCGTTAGTTCCATCGTTAGCCTGTAATATCTGAACCCGTCTATGATTCTAGGGGTCGGTCGTTAAAGGGGGGATTGCCATTAAGGGGGGGGGGTTGTCTCCTGTAATACCTGAAACCTGTCTATGATTGTTAAGGGTTGGTCGTTAAGGAGGTATTGTTCACCGGCTGGAGCGGGTAGGTCCCTCGTTCCTCTGTGATGGGGTGGGGGGTTTGGTGGTATCTGGAAGGGATCATGTCTATGATTGAATTGTATGTTTTTGGAAGCTGGAATCTGAGTCCACCACCTCTGTTTAAAGTTGGTTTTTCTCTCTTAACATAGATGGCTTCCTTCACGCCCCTCTCAAACCACCTATTTTCTTTATCCAGAATATGGACATTCTGGTCCTCAAAAGAATGTCCTTTGTCCACAAGGTGTAGGTGTACTGCGGAGTCTTGTCCAGAGGTGGCCGCTCTTCTGTGTTGGGCCATGCGTCTGTGGAGAGGTTGTTTTGTTTCGCCAATATAAAGATCAGAGCATTCCTCGCTGCACTGAACAGCATATACCACTCCGCTTATATTCGGTCTGGGGGTTTTATCTTTAGGATGCACTAGCCTCTGTTTAAGGGTTTGGTTTGGCTTGAAATGTACTGGGATCTTGTGTTTGGAGAAAATCCTCTTGAGCTTTTCAGACACTCCAGCAATATAAGGGATTGGGATGTTTTTGCGTTTAATTTTCCCATCGCTGTCTTCTGTTGCGTGTCTTTTGGATTTACTTGCTGATTTGATAAAAGCCCAGTTTGGATATCCACAGTTTCGGAGAGCATCTTTGATGTGTTTCTGTTCTTTTTGCTTCCCATCTGTTTTAGTAGGGACATGTTCTGCCCGGTGTTGTAAGGTTCTGATGACTGAGAGTTTGTGTTCCAGTGGGTGGTGTGAGTCAAAAAGAAGATACTGGTCTGTGTGAGTAGGTTTCCTATACACTTCAATGTTTAGGCTTCCATCTCCTTCCATGCTCACCAGGCAGTCCAGAAAGGGTAGTTTGTTGTCCTTGGCATCCTCTCTGGTGAATTTGATGTTACGGTCAACAGAGTTGATGTGTTTGGTGAAAGCTTCCACTTCCTCTAGTTGGATTTTGACGAAAGTGTCATCCACATATCTAAACCAGTGGCTTGGTGGTATTCCATTGAAAGTGTCTAAAGCTCTCTTTTCCATTTCTTCCATGTAAAGATTGGCTACAATTGGTGATACTGGAGATCCCATTGCACAGCCATGCTTCTGTCTGTAAAAATTACCTCTGAATTTGAAATAGGTTGTGGAAAGACAAAGGCCCAGTAGTGTGCAGATCTGGTCCGGAGTGAAATTAGTCCTGTTGTTTAAATCACTATCTTGTTCAAGACGTGTCCTGACTGTTTCCACTGCCTCTGTTATAGGTATGCATGTGAAAAGTGAAGTAACATCAAACGATACCAGGGTTTCTCCTGGAGCCATCCTTAAATGTTTGGCTTTGTTGGCAAAATCTTTGGAGTTTTCTATGTGATGTGGTGTGTTCCCCACCAAGGGAGCTAAGATGTTAGTAAGCTGTTTAGCAATGTTGTATGTTACTGAGTTAATGCTGCTGACGATGGGCCTGAGTGGTGCCCCTTCTTTGTGAATTTTTGGAAGTCCATATAAGCATGGAATTTCCTCCCCTGGATATAATCTGAAATAGGCTGTGCTGTTAATTACCTTGTCTTTTTCCAGTTGTTTGAGATAGTCTATTATTTTCTTTTTGTAGCCGCTGGTTGGATCTCTTTTCAAGGATTCATAGGTATTAGTGTCCTTCAGGAGAGTGATAATTTTGTCTTGTGCATCTTCCTTTGTCTGCTGGTAATATGGTGATGCTTTGGACCAAAGCATCACAAAGACTAATTTCACTCCGGACCAGATCTGCACACTACTGGGCCTTTGTCTTTCCACAACCTATTTCAAATTCAGAGGTAATTTTTACAGACAGAAGCATGGCTGCGCAATGGGATCTCCAGTATCACCAATTGTAGCCAATCTTTACATGGAAGAAATGGAAAAGAGAGCTTTAGACACTTTCAATGGAATACCACCAAGCCACTGGTTTAGATACGTGGATGACACTTTCGTCAAAATCCAACTAGAGGAAGTGGAAGCTTTCACCAAACACATCAACTCTGTTGACCGTAACATCAAATTCACCAGAGAGGATGCCAAGGACAACAAACTACCCTTTCTGGACTGCCTGGTGAGCATGGAAGGAGATGGAAGCCTAAACATTGAAGTGTATAGGAAACCTACTCACACAGACCAGCATCTTCTTTTTGACTCACACCACCCACTGGAACACAAACTCTCAGTCATCAGAACCTTACAACACCGGGCAGAACATGTCCCTACTAAAACAGATGGGAAGCAAAAAGAACAGAAACACATCAAAGATGCTCTCCGAAACTGTGGATATCCAAACTGGGCTTTTATCAAATCAGCAAGTAAATCCAAAAGACACGAAACAGAAGACAGCGATGGGAAAATTAAACGCAAAAACATCACAATCCCTTATGTTGCTGGAGTGTCTGAAAAGCTCAAGAGGATTTTCTCCAAACACAAGATCCCAGTACATTTCAAGCCAAACCAAACCCTTAAACAGAGGCTAGTGCATCCTAAAGATAAAACCCCCTGACCGAATATAAGCGGAGTGGTATATGCTGTTCAGTGCAGCGAGGAATGCTCTGATCTTTATATTGGCGAAACAAAACAACCTCTCCACAGACGCATGGCCCAACACAGAAGAGCGGCCGCCTCTGGACAAGACTCCGCAGTACACCTACACCTTGTGGACAAAGGACATTCTTTTGAGGACCAGAATGTCCATATTCTGGATAAAGAAAATAGGTGGTTTGAGAGGGGCGTGAAGGAAGCCATCTATGTTAAGAGAGAAAAACCAACTTTAAACAGAGGTGGTGGACTCAGATTCCAGCTTCCAAAAACATACAATTCAATCATAGACATGATCCCTTCCAGATACCACCAAACCCCCCACCCCATCACAGAGGAACGAGGGACCTACCCGCTCCAGCCGGTGAACAATACCTCCTTAACGACCAACCCTTAACAATCATAGACAGGTTTCAGGTATTACAGGAGACAATCCCCCCCCCTTAATGGCAATCCCCCCTTTAACGACCGACCCCTAGAATCATAGACAGGTTCAGATATTACAGGCTAACGATGGAACTAACGACCCATTCATCGGTTACCATTGCATGTTTCCAAGCGATACAAGGCGTTGTCTATATAAGACTCAAACTCACTGCGGATCCAGACATTTGAATTGAGAAAGCTTCCTGGAGAGGTGGCGAAACGTCTTCAAATCTTGAAAACCAAGTCCAGTGGATTTTTTGAATTTTTACGGAATCATTATTTATTATAACTTATTAAAGTGACAATTACAGTTGCATAGAAAACAAATGCTTGCTTGTTGCTCTAACACACACACGTCGTGTCACACAGCTGCTTCCTCCCCAGTCCTCCTCATGGGTCTCTCCCCCTCCGCCCGAATCGCTATCATCGATACTATGAAGCATTTCTAAAGCCTGTTTCACTGTTAGGTTTCTTCTGAACGCCACTTTTTCCATATTAGCCAAAAAGTTCTGGGTAGAATGTTGGTTGCTAGGCAACGGTACAGAAAGTCAATCAACTGCAGAAGAATTTACAGTGCAACTAATAGAGCTGTCAAAATGACGGTTGTGGGGGATCGAGGTAGAATTAACCATATTTATTTTTTACGTTTTAATTTTGTTATAAATCTAAGTAAAAATGAAGGAAATATAGAAACCGGAAAAGTCAGTTAAAATGAGCAACATAAATTAAATTTTAAATATAGTTCTTTCCTTTTAAAATCTCAGAACCATCAAAATGACGGCTGTGGGAGTTCTAGCGGGCCGCATAAAATGACATGGCGGGCCACATCTGGCCCGCGGGCCTTGAGTTTGACACATGTGCTCTAAATGGTAGAACCCAGGAAGTTAACCAATGACATCATCCAGCCATTTTAGCAGGAAATACTGGGACAAACAATGGTGAGTAAAAAGGAAAACAAATACCATTAATATACTTTGAAACAAAATACACAATTTCAACCAATAATCCAGAAGTAGAAGCTTTAACCTAAACATATAAACATAGATGGAAGCTGCAACATAATGCGAACCGAAACAAACACGGGATAGTAAGTGAAGCAAAGTTGCAAACAAATGTTTAATTTAAGCGTTATGAATCAGAAAAAAGAATAAGGAGCAAACGGTGAACACAAGCCGAGCCACTTTGTCACAATTGTCATTACTTTGTCAAGTAAGTAAACTTGATTTGTATAGCACTTTTCACAGACAAAGTCACAAAGTGCTTCACATGATAACATAAAAACAACACAAGTAAAAACAGATAAAATGCAATAAAAGCTATAATAAATAAGGGAATAAAACAACACGCTATGTGCTTTGGAAGGCTAGTGAAAAAAGGTGTGTTTTTAGCTGCTTTTTAGAGATATCCACCGAGTCCAAAGAGCGCAGGGACAGGGGGTGTTCATTCCAAAGACGGGGTGCCACCGCTTTAAAGGACCCGTCCCCTCGGGTTTTAAAACAAGTACAGAGCAACGAAATTCACTCTCTGCATTTAACCCATCCCTTTGGGGAGCAGTGGGCTGCCATTGTTCGTGAAATCAGTGATGCTTTGAGCCGCCATGGAGCTCCACATTACTCGATAATGAGTGTCAGAAGGTTTTGTATGGAGCACAACTTGCGAAGACACAACAATGTGTCCGACACCGATTTGGAACTTGGAATATTAAAGAGATCTTGTTGACAGGTCAGATCATTAGCTCTCAATGAAATCCACCGCTTCCTCTAAATAACACAAACGTTTCCATTTTGGTAGTGCTAACTGAAAAAAGTTCTTCTTCTTGTGCATTGTAATGGCGGTTGGCAAGAAATTGAAGGCATACATTACCGCCACCTACTGGAAACTAAAAAAGTTATGTTTTGGGAGTTCAGGTCTTCATGTCCGGTTCTGCCATAAGGTCCGTTGAATTAACAACAAAATAAAAGTTTGTCTTTGGTTTAACCATTGCAGTAAAAAAAAAAACCAAAACGTTCCCTTTTTTCATTTTTGCAAATGCCGTTTTTCTAATTTCGTTTTAAAAAACGAAAAAACAAAAAACCACATGCTTGTTTTGTTTTTTCGTTTTTGTTTTGAAACGTAAAAACCGAACCGTACACGATTTTGGGGGGGAACAGCTTCACTCTGACTGTTTGCTTTTGGGTCCGCTCAGCTGGACTGCTGTGATTTTGAAAGGTTCTGACCTGAATCTCAGGGAACGGCAGCGATGCGGGCGCCGCCTCCACCGTGGCGCGGCAGGAGGGAGAGGAGTGGGTGCTGAACGGAACCAAGGCCTGGATCACCAACAGCTGGGATGCCTCTGCTACCGTGGTGTTCGCCACCACCGACAAGAAACTCAAACACAAGGTAAGGCCCGCGGTAGGACGGGGGAGACGGGGGGGTCCTCCTCTCTCTGACCGCTTCTCCCTCCATGTCTGCAGGGAATCAGCGCCTTCCTGATCCCCATGCCACACCCCGGGCTCTCTCTGGGAAAAAAGGAGGACAAGCTGGGCATTAGAGCCTCGTCCACCGCTAACCTCATCCTGGAGGACTGCAGAATCCCGCTGAGCAACATGCTGGGCCCCCGCGGTGCCGGGTTCAAGATCGCTATGGTGATTTTTAGCATCCTCACTTCTCTAGAATCCTTACATTGTTCTGTTTACTACCAGACTGGTTCATTGCAGCTTTTCTCAGTTTCTCTGAGCTACAGCTTTTCTTTCTGCAGAGGATTTAAAATGGAAGCAGGTGGAACCCACTGGGTTTCTGATGAAGGCAGAGAGCAGATGCTCATGAAAATAATATAATAATAATAATACTGAAAAAGCAGGAACTGCGTATTCTGCGTTCTGATTGTTAAACCTGATTTGACAAACAGGTGTTGCCATAACAACTTTCTCTTTATTTGATGCTTTTATTTTATAAATTGGATCCAGTAGAGTTAGAAAAGCACACAGCATGGTCCGCTATGGAGGCCTAAGGGGGACAAAATGATGTTCCCATCAGAGTCCAGATGAACCGTAGAGATAGTGGCTGGAAGCAGCTGAACAATCGGCTTTATATGGTTAAACACTTTATTCTAAAACCTCATTTGATCTCCTCCCCATCAGGTTTGGTTTCTGAAATAGTTTATCTCTCTGAGTTTTAGCACGTAGCACAGGCTCGTATCATGTTTAGGTTTTCTGCACTAATGTCTAGTGAATGACCTTTTTTCATCAGCAAACGCTGGACAGCGGCCGGATCGGCATCGCAGCCCAGGCTCTTGGAATCGCCCAGGCTTCCCTGGACTGCGCCGTAGACTACGCTCACAAGAGGACGGCGTTTGGAGCGCCCATCGGCAAATTGCAGGCCATCCAGGTAGAGTCCTCCATTTTGTTCACTCCTATTCAGTGTATCTGCACCTGACGTCAGAAGATATTAGTCAAATATAAAGGATTTGAAACCTGAATGATTAAAATATCTCTGAAGCTTTATTAGCATCTGTCTTGTTTTTCTTTCTTTACATCGTCCAGTTTAAACTGGCAGATATGGCCGTGGCGATAGAGAGCGCTCGCCTGCTCACTTGGAAAGCTGCACTTCTTCGAGATGGAAAGAAACCTTTCACTAAGGTAAGCAGCTGCTCAGAACAATATGGAACAGAGCAAAGTTTGAAACCGCTTTTATTTTTAATGTTCACAAACTAGATTACTGTCATTAACTGACAAGACAATCGGCTCATTGAAAAAGACCTGAAATAAAAATACATTCACTAAGACGCACAGGTTAGCTGGATTTGCTGAAAGGTTTTGCATTTATCTGATGATACGTTCACACCAGACGCGCTTTGAGGAGCTGAAGCAGCAGGTTTACATGCAGAGTCTATGGTTGATGTGGATCAAGGCGCAGCAAAAGGCGCTGCAGCGCGTCTAGAGCAGCAGGACAGGCGCTTTTTGACACGTCTGAGCACAAATCTGCATTAAAAGATGTCTTTGATCGTGGTATTAACCTCGCTGCTGTTGCTGCCCACCAAAAAAAAAGAATAAATAAACAAATGAAAAGAAAAAGAAAGAAAGAAAGAAGGTTTGCAGTCGCAGCAGATTCAGCGTCATGTCTGCTTGGAAGTTTGTTGGTCGCGGTTGTGAACGCAGGGAGGATCCATCAAACTCACCTTTCGTTCACCCTATGATGGGGACAAAGTCTGGAGGAGAACTGAGGGTTTCCTCCTGTTATGCTAGAAGATCACACCTTGAGACTAAAAACTTGAAACAAGAAAAAAAGTCTCACTAATCAATGGTTTTGGTTTCTGCATGCATAACTTGATTTTGCTCAAATCTACTTAAGATAAGTTATAATATCTATGAAAGAGTGCTCTAGAAAGAATAACTTAAAATAAGTGAAATTATCTTAATAAGAAAGGGTCTTAATAAATGAAAACATCTAATATCTGAACTTCTAAGAACAATATTCTTATTTCAAGTCAGTTTAACTTGGTTAGGAAATTCCTTTTTGTAGTGTGTGAACCCGCTTATATACCAAAACGCTGCCAATACGCCATTATAGAGTAGCTGGAAGTTAGAAACGCGTTCAGCTCTCGTCTGGAACACGTCAGATACGTTCATATGCGTTCTTGATAAGTTACGCAGGAGTTATGCACGTTACTCAAAGGTAACATATGTCAACGATCAGATAACTTATGGCCCCATATGTACGTACTCGCCGTATGTCCGCGTGTGCCAGCGTGTTTCAACCTCCTTCAACGTTCTCATAACTTCAACAAAACATTCCCATAACTTATCCAACGTATGCCAGCATCTTGGCCAGATGTTTGTTACGTCAGGCAAACGCTGGTCTAAAGTGTGACTTGGGTTTTAGCATGACTTGACTCTACTTTTGATCCGTAAAGTTCCCTCATAGAATGTCGGGGTGCGGTACAATCGTAACGCCATAAATGAAGTTTCTTACCTAAACCTCTGCAGTAGAGAAGGCTGCCAGCAGGCGGGCAGGATGGTTACGGCTTAGAGATAGATATGTTGATTTCTGATGGGGAAACATGATTGTAGACGATCAGCCTTAAGGTTTAATTCCACCTTTGGAGTTTTGGAAATGAGGTTGAACATATTTTCCTGCAGGAAGCGGCCATGGCGAAGCTGGCAGCGTCTGAAGCCGCCACTTTCTGCTCACATCAGGTAAGAAAAACTGCAAAGATAGAGAAGAAAGGACTCATAAAAGCTGAAATCCTTTTTAAATCCATATCCTATTTTGCATTCTGAACCAGGCCATCCAGATTCTGGGTGGGATGGGTTACGTGACGGACATGCCTGCCGAGAGACACTACCGCGACGCCCGCATCACCGAGATCTATGAGGGGACCAGTGAGATCCAGCGGCTGGTCATCGCCGGTCAGATAATGAAGGAATATCTGTTATAGATGCTCTTTTGAGCGTGACTTTGCATCTAATGGACACTTGATTCTGGATGAAATGCAGTTTTATACCTTCTTCAGTAGTTCCAGGGGCTTTATGTTGATGTGAGCTGATGCTTGAAGAGAAGAATGTGGTGTTCTAACGCAGCAATACCTCCACAGTCTCACATCAGCAGGAAATTCAGGCATTTATTCCAACATAATGGAAGAGAATCAAGAGAAAAAAATGTCCAATCTGCCTTTATTTGGAAATTAGACCTCAGAGTTTAATCGGCCAGTTAAAATCTTAGCTTAGACTTTTCTGAGTCGTTTGTTAAAATCAGCTTTTAACAGAGATGTTTCCTGAAAATGTTGCTTCCCTTTTATCATCATCATCCTGTTAAAGTACTCAGAGAATCCTGCAGAACGCCTTTTAATCTGCGTTAGCGTCATGTGCCATTCAGCCACCAGGGGGCCACAGAGTGCCTTGATGCATCTTGACCCATTTCTGCAGAATCTCACATCAGGACTGATTGTGTAATCGGCACGCTGCGATCACACTTGCAGATCATGTTCAGTCCTCTGCTCTGCAGACGTTTGTCTCGTTAAAACAGTTTGATTCATTAGCTGAAGGTGTCTGATGATACACCAGGTGCTGCCTCTCTCAGATTTCATGCTCAACATGTACATATTTGACTGTAATTTATTGTGATCAGATGTTTAATAGAAAAAATAAAAATCTGCAAACCCATCAGCTTTGTTTTTGATGCTCCTTCTGTGAGTGTGAGGCTGCAGTCTGTTGTCATGGCTCTGTGGGTTTGTGTGCTTTTCTCACATCCTCTCTGCGAGTCTGATTGCCTGGCTGCTCCAGATCTAGGCCGGGATTCCTGACGGTGGAAAAACTCCCTGCTGATTGTGCTGATGACGGGGAGCGTTGTTGGATGCAGCCATGCCGCTTGTTAACCACGCTGGGAAGGGCGACCTGATTCCTCCTGCCTCACATTTATTTCACATGCTAACGACTTTTTGCACAAGCATTTAATGTCTCCAACTTTCTATGAGTTTAATACAGGCTTAAAAACTCCTTTTTTTAGAAATAAATATTAAATAATATTCAAAATCTGCAGTTATGGGGGGAATTTTGTACCATTTATTGTTGCAAACAAAGAACACATTTAGTTAATGGAAATAAAAAAAAAAGCAATTCAGAAACTCCAAAAAAACTTAAAACAACAATCAATTAGACTTTGTTTCCAAGTGTGAAGATGTTTCGCCTCTGATCCAGGAAGCTTTTTCAATTCAAAATGTCAGAAATAGATCTGAGTTCTAGGCTTTATGGAGTGGATCAAAAACAGCCTTAAAACATGCTAATTGAACCTGACGAAGGGGTCCGTCTATGAGGAATGGGGGTCAATTTGCTTCTTTGTTGCCTGCAATCCCCATACCTGTCTATGTCTCTGAAAGGGGGGGTCATTAAAGGGAATTATTATTATGGCTGAATAGGCGAGGTCTTCTGTTCCTCTGTAAGGGGGTGGAGTTGCGATCATAGCTGGGAATCAACTCAATCACTCAATTGTAGGTCTTTGAAAGCTTGTACATGTATAGTAAAATAATCCCAAGAGGTTCTGGAAGCATTTCCAAAGCGTTTTCCACATGTTTGCAGATAATTTTATTCATGTAGTTCCACAGGTCATCTCAGCGCTCTTGTCAAAATCCATTCAAACAACTGGAGGGTAGATGATCCTGGTTCAGAAAACAAAACGCCTGAAAAAAAATTAGTTTGAAGCATTTCATGCTTTACAGAATAGAAATAGATGTTTCTAATGTTAAAATTACTTTGGCGAGTTACAGGGAAAAGGAAAACTAAACGGGTTAACCCACCTCTGCCATCAGTCATCCAGACTCTGCTCCTCCTAGATGATGATGTGGCGACGGAACTATTGCATTTTGTAGTTGATGCTTTAGCATCATAGGAGCATCTTTACAATGCTACTGCACTATAACCTGGTGTAATAACACTCCAATAACTTATATTATTGATCTATTTAACAAACCAGAAGGCACACTCTACCTGGCACCCCTTTACTGTACATAAGATACTGTTTATTTAAGTCACCTTCAATCTCCTTTATTTTTTGTGCATATCTGGATGCACTATAAAACTTAATGCACCTTTTCCTCCTTTGTGCCCCTCCTGTTGTTCATAAGAGCCGAAGTCACAAGTGAATTTCTCAATTGTGAGATCAATAAAGTTGAATTCTATTCAATCCCTCACACCAAGAATGCAGCGACAGTGGAGAGGAAAACTTATTTATCATTGTCTCCCTTTCATCTTTCTTTCATTTTTTTCTGTTTTTTTCTTTCCTGTTCTGCTTACGTTGCAGTGTCCATATAATCTGTAATACTCCCTGCATGAATTATAATAAAGCTATCTATTAGCATAAATCAAGCAGAACACTATGGCGATAGCCGTACTGCTCCTCTTGTGAAAGTATAATCTGTTGGGCCTTTTTTGGCATTAATTATTCTTATTGCCACATTGCCAGACAGGACACTGTTAAAAATCAAAACAAACAAAAAACTCCCTTATTCTGTAATATTTGCTTCTTGCTACTCCCCCTTCAGGACCAGATTTATGGAGTGACCAATATTTGTCCTGTTGACAGATTTTTCCACCTGAGCTGCAGCGCTCTGCAGCTCCTCCAGACAAACCGTTGTCATTGTAGGTGGAAGGTTTACACTTTATTTTCTGCTGACAAGTTAAACCACTGTGTGAGACATCCTAAACCTGAAATTTATTAGAAATATTAACGGTGTCCTAAGATTTAAAAAGATATTAAAAACAGTCACCTTCTGTCCATTTTAAACCAAAGGTTTCCCCCGTTCTCTACACCCTGCAATTGCTTCCGGTGCTTGTTAAAAGATTTTATTGTATCTTTTTAAATCTTTAAATAGTCTCACCTCAGAGTATTTGTCTTTGATTTTAAAACAGCCGGTCATTGCGGTCTTCAAGTCAGCTGGTCTTAGAAGTCGCTAGGTCAAGGTGTAAACGGTGAGGTGATCAGGCTTTAGCTCTGGAACAAGTTACCCCCGGATATTTGCATTGTTAAAGATATCGATCATTGTAGGTCCAAACTCAAAACATATCTGTTCAGACTGGCTTTTCATACGTAGCAGTGCTGTGACAATTTCATTCATCATAATAATTGAACTTAATTGATCTCACATTGGAGAAATGTACCTCTGCATTTCACCCATCCCCTTGGGGAGCAGTGTGGGGTTAAGGGTCGTTTTGCTCAGAGTGGCAGTCTGTGGGAGTGGGACTCAAACCCAGAACCTCAGGATTTAAAGCCCTATGCCCAAACCACTAGACCACCACTCCCCAAGTCTTTAGTTTCTTTGTAACCTTTTGGATTTTACTGCTTTCTATGTTTACTCTTTCTGTTGTATGTTGTTACTCTACTCATCTTTGGGTGCCTAAGGGTTGTTGTAATAGTGCTATATAAATAAATTCAGATTTTGATTTGATTGTACTAAAGCACTGCTTTGTGTTGTGTTAGGATAATTATCATTGATGATGTGTGAGTTTATTACACCTTGGTATTGGCTGCCTGTTGCGCGTCAGAACTGATGTTTTAATCTAATTAAGACAGTTCCTCTGTCTGGATATAAAGTTATAATCTTCATTCTGAACGTGGCAAATATTTGGGAATAGAATGAGAGCGATGTCCTTCAGCTAAGAAGGAAGTGTAATATTTTGATAATGATGGAGTCTTGGACGTCTAATCATCTCCTAACTTGTCTGATGTAAAATGTGATGATGTGGCAGACTGGAGATGTATAAAATGCTTTTTAACTGTTAATCGGGGCCACTTCCTGAGAGGTGAGCAGCTGCCTTCTGTAAACTCTAAGCAATTTCTCTGATCTTAGTAAGATTACAATTTCTATCAGAATCTGTTGTCATGTCTCCTGGTTAATTAACTCTTTCTGTCCAGGCTGAGTCCACCTCAACATGCAGGGAAAACTCTTAAGTTCCACAGGCTGTCAGTCACGACGTACGCTGGAACCAACTCCCGCTAAAAGTCCGGTTGTAGGGTTTAGCTTTTTCCTCGGTTCACTGGGTTAAATTTATTTCTGGCTTGTAGGTTCCCAGCTCCTTTTCGTGGATTTTTTCCACCATCGTCCTTCTCATGAAAGGGTAACTTAGTAAAGATCTCACTAAATTGTGTAAAAGCTGCTCTTCAAGTTCAGCTGTTGGCGTCGCCATAATGACACTTGGTTGGTCCCCTATGCAATTGTGGACTAGGACGTCTTTTTACAAATGTAATGGTGCAAAAAATTCCTCTTAAACCCACCTGCTGCTAGATCAACTGACCAGACCTTATTTATACCCCAAAACATGGCGAGCCCACCCAGATAATGATGCTTACGGGCCTATTGTTGTGTCGTTACGGATTAGTCCCAAAGCCATTAATTATGGCGATGCTGATTGGCCAAATATTGATTAATTTCCCCTAGCAACTTTATACAATTGGTTATTTTGCTACACTTCAGGGGCGCTTTGAATGAGCGCCCAAGCAGAGAAATGATACGTTCTGTCGGTGGAAATGTGCTGTTGAATTACAGTCAGTTGGTAGAAGTGTTGTTTTGATAATTCATATTACATGTAGCCACATACTATTAAGTAAAACTGACATTGATAATACTTTCAAAATCTATATATATTATTTATGACTTTTCCCCTCCATATCCAGGGAGGGCGACGCCCGAGCGCCCCCTATGGGCCAGCCGCCTCTGCCTCCATCTAATCTTTGTATCCTAACTTTTATTTTTGGTGGTCATATTAGTTAAGTTAAGGGCTCAGCACCATATGCTAACGCTCCTTTGCTACAGGGATAGAGGGCGGGTTGGCATGTTCATCCGCACTTTAAATTTAGTCCCAGTGGATGAAGGTTAGGACTAAAGAGGAAATGTTTTACTGGCGTTGGAGATATGCAGCGGGGATTATTTTACTCCAAAGATCTGAATGGGTGTGTTGAAATGGGCGGCAATCATAATGGCGATGAAAAAAATACAACTCTCTCATTCAGAGTGAAATTTATTTCCAGATTCAGATTTATTGTGGAATATTTCAAACTGCGGTAGAAAACCTTAGAAAGCTGCCAGTGAGTTTTAAAACTCGCTCCTTTGCCTTATTAAACTCAAGCTTTAACTGAACTCACGTTTAGGGGAGGATGAAACTATATTATTGCAGAAAAACGTGCTTTGTTTGGCTAATTAGCTGCTGCAATTAGCAAGCTTCTCTAAATCTTCTCACGCACGCGCGCATGCGCAGGCTCCTCGGTTGCCATGGAAACGGAGCGCCTCTGAAGTCGCTGCCGATCTTTAACGGTTACTTTCCAGCCTGGACCTTGAAGCTGAACTTGCTGCAGTCTGTGGTTTGCTAACCTGCTAACGATGAGCTACGCACCAGAGGAGCACAACTACTCGAGAGATCATCTGGAAGGTTTGTTTTACTCTTTTACTTTGTTAATTACAAAAATGTTACGTGAAAAATGATTAATTTGATGTTTTTGTCATGACGTTGTGGCAGCTAGCTTAGCATGTAGCATCTCCGACATCTCAGGATTAAATGTTTTTAGTCGATTAAATGTTAACCGTGATTTAATGATTTGAAAATAACTTTTATTTCTGTTTGAGAGAAACACCTTTGTTGAATTAGAAGTCAATGTTTGAAAACTAGATGGCGCTAGCTCTATGATTTTAAAAAATGCATTTTGCTCTATGTGGAAATGTTGGGGAAATTACATTCAATAAATATTCAAATATATTTGAAGGACATTTAACACAATATGTTATCAAGCCGAACTGTTTATTTTTCTATTTAATAAAAAAGTGAAGATTTTGAGTATTTTGGAAGTTGGCTGAATTTAAATAACAGCTGGAAAAAAGAAGAAATTAAGATTCTCAAGTTGTTTAGTTTAGTAAATGTGTTTAGGAAAAGATGGGTTTTTATTTAGTGTTTTAATAAAAAGTTTTTAAGGGTTATTATGTATTAAATCGAGTTTTTATTGGTTGGGAATGGGAGAAATGATAACAGAGATAAAATGAGATAAAAAGTACATTTTGGTTTGAGAGGATAATATTTAACGAAGTTAATGTGGAAATGGTTGAAAAAATACAAAATTAATTGTTTTAGGATAAAATAGGTTTTCTTAAATACATTAAAACTTTAAAGGGGAGGATTTTTAAAAAATGCTGTGAAAAACATGGTCTCCATGGATACCTTAGTTGAATGCATTAAACAACTTTAGGCTTGTTTTAAGGTGGTGTATATAAGGTGGCATTTTGAATTTAATGGAAGATCAAATGTGTTAATAATTGACTGATTTTAAAAGTTTGTGGTTCCAAAGGATAATTTTTGGTGAGTTTGGTTTCCAATCCTTTAAAAACAAGGTGGCATCTGGCCTCTTCTGTCAGAGAAGGCCTTGAAGAACAAGTATGGTCTCCATGGATACAACAATAAACAACTATAAGGTTTAAAATGTTTGTGAAATAAAAATGAAATCCTTTACATTTTTGGGCTGTAACATGTTTAGAGCTTGACTGTGTTTATTCTAAGTGCTGCCATTGTTAACCGTGTGAGGAAAGCATAGAGAATAAATGTTTAATTAAGAGTTTAGAAAGGAGGATGATATGTTTCTTTTACAGGGAGAAGGTAGAATTAAAACAACAATTTAGAACCATATATTATTTAAACGTTTATCTGGGTTTAGTCTTCGTTTTTCTGCAGCCTTTGTTTGAATCTTCAGGTGAATAATTTCATCCCATCTGTCACCAGTAATAATACAATTTATTCATTGAGGACTTATTTTTCTAGGTGTTCGAAACATTCAACACTGATGGTTTCACCTAACCCCATTAAAAGTTCGGAATAGGACCCTTTCTTACAGTTTTTAGAAAAAGAACAAAATTATTCTACATAGTTTGCTAATGTCCATTTCTGCTCTGGGCTTTCTATGTGCTGATTAAGGTCTTTATTTCTACTCTAGGATGCACTGAGGAAGGGGTCTGATAAGCTGAGGCTTTTAAGCCTTTATTTCTGTTAAGGGAAACACAGTTTTTTTTTTTCTGACAAATAAATATTTAATAGATCAAAACTTTTCTAATTCCATAGTATGGGTTTAATAAAGGTTTACTCACAGCTTAAAATGTCCTTTAATCTGAACAAATCCAAATGAATAGTCTGGGTCAGTTGCTCCCAAATGCGGAAGCGTACCCCCTAGGGGGAGTTTAGTGTAATAGCAGGGAGCGTAATAGAAATAAAGTAAATAAATGGACCATTTGGAGCGTATTTTTATATTGATAACATCCTGAAAAAAAATCAAAACCCCAATAACTAGTAAAATAAAGATTTGAATTTAAAATACATTTTCAATTTTGTGGTAGTCTCGTGATTTAAAGGATATCGTAGCCTTTTTTCTAAACCTAGCTGTCAGCAAAACACACATGAGGACCAGCAAGATGTCCTCCCTTTACGACAATCGCTCCTCAGTGTGACTGTGAAACAACAAAAAAGGTCCCAACAATGATGCCGAGGACCATATACGCACATATACATACATTTAAATATGTATGTATGCACAGATTGATGTTTTTATTGATTAAATCTCCTTAAACCTGACTAACTCTCACAGGCACATTCAGCAACCTAAAATAAAGCATTGAGTATTGTGATTTGATGTTCCTTAATTAATGTTCCTGGTCTAATGATTTTTTTCCTCACTGCTCCAGACGCCCCGCTTCCATCTGATCCTGCCCTGGAGTTCTGGATCTTGATCGCGGATCAGGTTGATTTCCCTTTCTATATGAATGTAGGGCTGTTCTCGGATGATGTAGAGGAGGATTTTACTGTTGATGTGGAGCCTGATGATGAGTTTAGGGTCATAGATGTGGTGATTTATGATGAGGAAGAGCTAGAGGATTATGATGATGATGAGGATGATGATGAGGAGGATGATAATGAGGCAGAGGTCCCAGAAGGGGTGGTAAATGAGGAGCTAGAGGATTATGATGATAAGGAGGATGATAATGAGGCAGAGGTCCCAGAATGGGTGGTAAATGAGGAGCAGGAGCTAGAGGATTATGATGATGAGGAGGATGATAATGAGGCAGAGGTCCCAGAAGGGGTGGTAAATGAGGAGCAGGAGCTAGAGGATTATGATGATAATGAGGTAGAGGTCTTAGAAGGGGTGGTAAATGAGGAGCAGGAGCTAGAGGATTATGATGATGAGGAGGATGACAATGAGGTAGAGATCCCAGAATGGATGGTAAATGAGGAGCAGGAGCTAGAGGATTATGATGATGAGGAGGATGACAATGAGGCAGAGGTCCCAGAAGGGGTGGTAAATGAGGAGCAGGAGCTAGAGGATTCTGATGATGAGTTTATGGTCGTAGATGTGGTGATTTATGACGAGGAAGAGTTAGAGGATTATGATGATGAGGAGGATGACAATGAGGCAGAGGTCCCTGAAGGGGTGGTAAATGAGGAGCAGGAGCTAGAGGATTATGATGATGAGGAGGATGATAATGAGGTAGAGGTCTTAGAAGGGGTGGTAAATGAGGAGCAGGAGCTAGAGGATTATGATGATGAGGAGGATGATAATGAGGTAGAGGTCTTAGAAGGGGTGGTAAATGAGGAGCAGGAGCTAGAGGATTATGATGATGAGGAGGATGACAATGAGGCAGAGGTCCCTGAAGGGGTGGTAAATGAGGAGCAGGAGCTAGAGGATTATGATGATGAGGAGGATGATAATGAGGTAGAGGTCTTAGAAGGGGTGGTAAATGAGGAGCAGGAGCTAGAGGATTATGATGATGAGGAGGATGATAATGAGGCAGAGGTCCCAGAAGGGGTGGTAAATGAAGAGCAGGAGATAGAGGATTCTGATGAGGATGAGGATAGGTCTTTTTCTAGTGAGTCTCTTGAGGCTTCTAGTGAC
Source organism: Cyprinodon tularosa (assembly GCF_016077235.1). Taxonomy (NCBI): domain Eukaryota; kingdom Metazoa; phylum Chordata; class Actinopteri; order Cyprinodontiformes; family Cyprinodontidae; genus Cyprinodon; species Cyprinodon tularosa. Next base: position 29,383 of record NW_024039262.1, on the reverse strand, counting down.
TTCTCTGGGTATGATACCATGAGCTCTGAGGAAGAAGACAGTGAACAAGATGACCCCCTTCAAACACATCTTCGGTTCATTGAGACGGTTGCCCGTTTCATCAGACTCCAACGGTACCAGGCGCCGCCAGAGGACTCCTCGGAGAGTGAAGAGGACCACCGACCTCCACGGCCCGGCCCTTCTTCCCGGAGGAGGAGAAGAGAGGAAGATGACGAAGAGGAGCCCCCTATGAAGCTTTTTCTTCGGGCACTGTGAGAAGAGGAATTTGATCAAGAATCTTCCTTTAACTCCTTCAACAACTTCTCACAATGAAGAGAAGCTGAGGCTTCAGCAGAAGAACCAAACATTTTACCATCTTGCTTTGGATCATTTTGTAGGAGGAGTTAGATGTATTTTCTTGATTTGATGATGATTGGAGGTGGAAACAGTCATATCTAGGTATAATTTATTGATTGTGTTTATATCTGGCAGGTCTAGGGATGCCTCAGGTAGCGTCTAGCGCCGTGGCTTTTCTTTACCCCGCTGCTAGGTTTTAATTTATGTTTTAAATGTTACGAATTTTCCTTTAGCACAGAAATCTGAGCAGAGACATACTAACAATTTCTAAAAGGTATGAAACATGAGAGCTGGTTAAGGTGGAAACAATCTAACATGCTCTACGTCTAGACAGAGCTGGACAATCTCCTAGCTAACAGAAGCCAAACCAAACAATCCAAGGATTGATTTAAAACGAGGTTTGACAAGAAGAAACACAGAATGGAGGCAAATGAACAAAAACTAAATAAAAACTCAAAAAATTTAATCCTGGAGGCAAACCAAACCAAACCGAGGCAACAGCCGAACATCGCTGCTGGGAATGCATCGAAACCTTTGATTAGTGAGACATCGCTGCTGAGGACTAATACCCGGAGGTCAAACTATGATCCTAAAGGTCTAAAAGTGGAGATGAGGAAAACTTCAAGTCTAGAGGCAGAGGGACAAGGCTGTAGTGGAGCAGAGCTCTCTAACTCCAGTCCTCTGCAGCAGCTTTTCTGCAGCTTTCAGGTGCATCTCTCCTCCAAAACACCAGAATCAAACAGCTCTACAGAGCTGAATGACTGATGAGGGAATTCAGACGTTCGATTCAGGTCTGATGGAGAAGAGATGTGACTGAAAGCTGAAGCATAGCAGCTCTGGAGGAGTGGAGCTGGAAAGCCCTGATCTATAGAAGGACAATGCTGCTGGAGACAAACTGGATCTAGAATAGAACAGTGGCAAAGATGCGGTGGTCACCAGTTGCACTGGTCTCTGGGATGATGGTGAGAAGATAAAGACGATGCTTGGAGGGACTAATTGATTTCAGAGCAGTTTGAAGCAGAGGAAAGGACTGATTTAGGGATGCGGATTGTGAATGGCGCCGACTGTTAGAACCCGCTTTCAGCTGCTAGTTGATCTAGTTCTAGATGTTCCTCAGTTAGTTTTCAGGCCTAGTTTAAGGGAAAGAACCCTGTGCAGAAATATTCTCCATATGATCTGTGCCAGTTCTGACCGCAGTGGATCTCTTCTTTGTTTGTGAATCTCATGTCGGACCGAGCCGCTACAAGCTTTGGGCCGTCAGAAGACGCTGATGAGATCTACGGCGACCAAACCAGAGGAGCAGTAAACAGTGAGAGCATGTTCAGTAAGGAGACACAATAATCCATCATTTAAATATTAAGTCAACATTTCAGGTGGTCTCACTTAGTTTTTCATGTGTTTTCAGGAAATGTGGACGTCCAAAATCAGAACTGCTGTGAGGAACCGGGACATCCAGGATGCTGAGGAGCCTCCTAGTCTCCACCTGAGGACGGCACAGAGGAAAACACCTGCAGTAAGCCTTTATTAACACGACAAACAGACAACTCAAGCTTCCAGGCAGAACACAGAGAGACCAAGATGACTATTTGAACAACATCCTGCCCCAGATTTAAACTTGGTGTCAGGAAATTCTGTAGATTAATTTAGCTTCTTTTTTACAGGAGAAGCAGGTTGAATATGGAAGCAGCGTTCTGACAGTCGGATCTCAGTGGAACAGAGTCCATCCACATGTATTTGGAGGTATGTTGGTTGTTTGACTATAGAGGCATCACATGCAGACAGTTTATGACTCTGATGACGCTTTGCTTTCATTGATGAAGGAGCTGAAGCAGAGGATGGAGAACACAGACCACCAAGGAGGAGAAACATGGCTGCCCTGCTCGTCTCTCCAACATTCTGGAGTCCTGGAATGAAAAACGTCGACGACCCCGCAGCTAAACCATCAGTCTGCTCCACCCAGAAAGAAGGTAAAGAACCTTTATTGCTTCCAGATGTTCATCAGTAGTGGAGAAGACAATAAAAACAGATCCAGAACAAATAGATTCAAACGCCAAAACCATCCCATCAAGGTGGTCTAACCTTTAATTCTTCTTTCCATCATGAAGGGATGTTCACCTCAATTTATCTCTATAACCAAAACTTTACCAGAACCAGAAGTTCTGACTTTTCCATTAGACCACAGATAAACAGTTAAGAAGCAGCTTCTGATCCAATATGGGAGAATTTCCCCCTGGTTGATGTCTGAAGGGTTTTTAGAACTTATTAAAGCAAAGAAACGACTCTGATGAAACCGACTGTAGACTCCAACAAATGCAGCATTTTCAGGCATTTTCTCCAAGCATCCATTGTCTACAGTTATCACTGCTGTTAACTTTAGCTTCTCCCTGTGTGTTTCCCTCTTCTCTCCGTTAAATTGACACCTCTCTCAGTGTTTCTGTGTTTAAATGTCGCTGACTAGTGTGTTCTCTCACTAACTCCTGTTCTTCTCTTCCAGCAGATTTCTTCCGTCGTCTCCTCGTTGGACCGGCACCTCTTGGACGTCTGCTGTCCTGTTAAAGACCCGCTCTGCCGCAGTAGATGGGAGCTGACATGGAGCCACGTTCTGCTGGAGGATCCTTCCTGCTTAAAGCTAGTTTTCCTCTCTACTGTCACCACTGCATTCTTCAGGAGGAGGAAATGCTACAAGATTAATGACTGGATGCGGTTGGCTGAGCTTCCTTGGATTGAAGACATTTCTCTAAACGCCAAAATAGACTTAATTTATCTTTACCATATTGGAAAAAGGATCTAATTGGATTTTTATGATTGATTTCATTCTGTGTTTGTGTACAATTGTGTTACATGTTTCTGTTTTAAAGCTCATGTGTAAATTGCCTTTAGATGACTTGTTTTTATTTCACTAGACTAAATTATATTAAATCCTGCCTACTGGTTCTGTTTCTACTAAGGGATCCTTCCTTTTATTCTATATTCACCTGTTATTTTTTACTATAATAAAACTTTGATTTAAGTCATTTGAACAGGATCTGCTGGTCTTTTTTAGTAAATGTTGTTGAAATAAGTGGTTGTAAATGGGTTCTTTATAAATAAACCAAACTGAGGTCAACAGGAGCTCTAATATTACTATATGTGAGGTAGTTTGGTTAACGATCAGCAAGGTGAACAAAACAAACAGCATCAGCCTCCGGTTCCAGATTCCTCTGAGGATTTTTATTCGGCACTTTTCCCTCTGACAACCATCTGCCTGAGCTTCCAAGATCTCAGTGCCTGTATAACCAGTTGCCAACACACCTGCACTGGAGTGGACCAAGCCACAATTAAACAGGTAGAAAACAAACAAAGTCTAAACAGAGAAACAAGAATAAAATGATTAATCTGATTTAAAAACTCATCTACATAATGAAACAGTCTACAAAATAAACAATGTGATAGAAGATAACTCAAGAATTTACTTTAAAGAAAAACAAAGCATTACTCCAAAGAAAACCCTCTAAATGGAAGAACCCAGCAAGGCACTCAAGTGTAATTGATGCATTTTATACTGTAAAAAAAAATCAATATACCAACAAAGTAGTTTCACAAATATAGTTGCTACTCCTCTGTAGAAACAGAAATAGGTCTCTGGTGTCTTTTTAGAATGCTAAATGTTGTTTAAAATCAGGTTTAAAAAAAAAAATGCTGAATGTTGGAACCGTAAATCATTACCAGTCTTATGTTAACATTTTATCACTGCTGCACCTTAAAAATGGAAACGTCTGGAGAGCTGTATGGAACAAAATTTATTTTTATATACCTATATAGTCTGTCTAAGTCTAAGTCTGGGATATATATATATATATATATATATATATAAAGAGAGAGAGAGAGAGAAACATTTAAAAAACTACACTGCAGTGATCACTATGCAGAATGGTGGGAAATTGACATTTTAGTATCCATTGCAAAATGCATTTTATATAGGTTGAAAAAACAAGAATTCACAAATACGTAATAGGACCTGTACAGTCATTTTCATAATAAAATGCAAAAGTCAAAAATGGTGGATACACTGTTTTGCAAATGAACTCTTCTAATTATATATTACACAAGACAAAAAGCATAGCAAGCTTGTGTGACATTTTGTTTTTTTTTTCAATTTATAAAAAAACAAATAATAAACAAGCATTGTTCCTAAACCAAAAAAGTGAAGAGAGTATAAAAAAAAATAACAATATAATAAAAAATTAAATATAATAAAAAATATTAATGTATATATATATATATACATTTATATATATATATATATATATATATATATATATATATATATATATATATATATATATATATATATATAAATAAGTAAAAGATATGAATAAATAATAGATATAAAATAATACAAAATAAATACTATAATAAGATTGAAAGAATTAAAAAAATAATTAGAAAACTATGTACACTCGCAGTTATTGTTTATACCCTAATTGATACAAACCCTTTGTACTGCCCAAGGGGCTCAGGGTAACAGTCATGGATTCTTCACACACAACAACTGGGTATTAAGACACGGCAACCATGCCCCAGTGCTCCATGCCGCCATATCACCAATTATCTGTAGGCTGCATGCCTGAAGTTTCTGTTGTTTTAACCTGGCCCTACAACATCAGCCTCTGCCCGGATTTCTGCCCAAATTCTTCTGGCGAAACACAAAACCCCCTCTGACAACACAAACTGCTCCATGTGTTGCATCATGGACATGCAAGAGTCGGCAGTTTCTCTTCCTTTCGATGTCCGTAGGCATCTCCTTGCAGTTTGTGCAGACAGACCATGTAGGTGTAGCTGCTGGGGGCTGTGGACCTGGAGGTCCAGCTGTCAGGTGTGCCAAGTCAAACATCAGACTGGGGTTATGGGTCAGGGCTCACCGCAGTAAATGATGGCTTTGCTCTTAATTCAGCAATTAACTCCGGGCCTGTAAAGAAATAAATGTTTTATGTAGTGCCTTTATTTTTCATACACTATAGATGATAACTAAATAACTCCATTGAGCGTGAGCCTTGTGAGGACTTTAGCAATGATGTAATTGTGTAGATGTGCCGATGTAGTAAGCATACAAGCTGTTGAGCACTCGATTTAGATAAAAAAAAACTGTATTGTGTCAGAGGCAAACAGAGGTATAAAGTAGAAGGGCTCTTATGGGTGTAATTACAAGACTATTGATGATATGTACCTACAAACATATTAAATTACACTACTAGTGATGTAATAACAGCCATTACAACAGGCCTACTTCTATTTTATGCATCTCTGGAGCCAAACAGTTTGGGGTACTAAAAAAAATATAAATACATGATGAACGGATATTATCCTCATTTGCAATCCTGTCCGCTTGCAGGGTTTCAATTCTGTTGAAGTCCTTTGAAAGTTGCAGACCGGCAGTCTGACTTCGTCCCCTTCCTCGCCCCGTTCTCCGACCTCTGCCTCTGCTCCCTCTTCCTCCTCGATCTCTGGCCCTCGGTCCACCTCTTCTACTGGGCTGACGATCGTTTCATCTGGGATGGCATCGGCGAGTTGGAGCTGGAGCTCTCATCAAGGATTGTCTAAATGCTTACAGACAAAAACATGCGGACAACACGGTTAAAAACCAACCGCAATTTCATTAACGTTTATCGGTTTGGTTGTTTTCTTTACTCATAGTCAGTTGCTTTGTAGCCTACAGGCTACGGGCGACACAGTGTTATTACTATGAGATTGGGTGAGTAACACGCATCAAACCAACAAGTCAAAATTCATCCTCTCATATAGTATACATTCACTATCAATAGTTCTTGCAGATACAACCGTGACCGCCTGTTTACTGGACTTTGTTTCAAAGTTTGAAGTAGTAAGTAACTTGTGTGTCTCACAGGAGTAAAGAAAAAAGGAATCTTTACTCTACCTCACATGTTAAGAGACAAGCAGCTCTCTAAACCCTCAGCAAATTATGATGCTGAAGTATCTGTAACTGTAATTTGAGATCATTTGCAAGATTTCCCCTCACCACTACCAGATAAATCACATTATTGTGATTTACAAAGGTGTTTTATGAAGAGTGCCTTGATTTTTATTCTATAATTTCATTTTTCATCCAATCAATAATGTTAAATCAATGGTAATTTGAAGCCCACCCTTTAACTGGTTTTCATACAACTAACAACTTCACAGTGTGCTGCACTGTAAATGCTTCTTCGTGGGTCAATATAAAGATGAAAAGAGTGCCAAACAGATAATTGTTTTTTTATCGTTGATCAACCTTAACCTGATTAAAAAAGAGGCTAAATCAAAATAAGGTGCTTACAGGTGCTGGTCATAAAATTAGAATTTCATGAAAAAGTAGATTGATTTCAGTAATTCCATTTAAAAAGTGAAACTTGTATATTATATTCATACATTACATACAAACTCATATATTTCAGATGTTTATTTTGTTTAATTTTGATGATTACAAATGACAACAAATGAAAATCTCAAATTCATCATATCAGAAAATTAGAATATTACTGAAGACCAATAAAAACAAAGGATTTATAGAAATGTTGGCCAACTGAAAAGTATGAACATGAAAAGTATGAGCATGTACAGCACTCAGTATTTAGTTGGGCCTCCTTTGGCCTGTATTACTGCAGCAATGCGGCGTGGCATGGAGTCGATCAGTCTGTGGCACTGCTCAGGTGTTATGATAGCCCAGGTTGCTCTAATAGTGGCTTTTAGCTCTTCTGAATTGTTGGGTCTGGTGTATTGCATCTTCTTCTTCACAATACCCCATAGATTTTCTATGGGGTTAAGGTCAGGAGAGTTTGCTGGCCAATTAAGAACAGGGATACCATGGTCCTTCAACCAGGTACTGGTAGCTTTGGCACTGTGTGCAGGTGCCAAGTCCTGTTGGAAAATGAAATCTGCATCTCCAAAAAGTTGGTCAGCTGCAGGAAGCATGAAGTGCTCTAAAACTTCCTGGTATGTGGCTGCGTTGACCCTGGACCTCAGAAAACACAATGGACCAACACCAGCAGATGACATGGCACCCCAAACCATCACTGACTGTGGAAACTTTACACTGGACTTCAAGCAACGTGGATGAAGTGCCTCTCTTCTTTTCCTCCAGACTCTGGGACCTTGATTTCCAAAGGAAATGCAAAATTTACTTTCATCAGAGAACATGACTTTGGACCACTCACCAGCAGTCCAGTCCTGTTTCTCTTTAGCCCAGGCAAGACGCTTCTGACGCTGTCTGTGGTTCAAGAGTGGCTTGACACAAGGAATGCGACAGCAGAAACCCATGTCTTTCATACGTCTGTGTGTGGTGGTTCTTGAAGCACTCACTCCAGCTGCAGTCCACTCTTTGTGAATCTCCCCCACATTTTTGAAGGGGTTTTGTTTCACAATCCTCTCCAGGGTGCGGTTATCTCTCTTGCTTGTACACTTTTTTCGACCACATCTTTTCCTTCCCTTCGCCTCTCTATTAATGTGCTTGGACACTGAGCTCTGTGAACAGCCAGCCTCTTTAGCGATGACCTTTTGTGTCTTGCCCTCCTTGTGCAAGGTGTCGATGGTCGTCTTTTGGACAACTGTCAAGTCAGCAGTCTTCCCCATGATTGTGTAGCCTATAGAACTAGACTGAAAGACCATTTAAAGGCTTTTGCAGGTGGTTTGAGTTAATTAGCTGATTAGAGTGTGGCACCAGGGGCCATCAATTTTGAACCTTTTCACAATATTCTAATTTTCTGATATGATGAATTTGAGATTTTCATTTGTTGTCATTTGTAATCATCAAAATTAAACAAAATAAACATCTGAAATATATGAGTTTGTATGTAATGTATGAATATAATATACAAGTTTCACTTTTTAAATGGAATTACTGAAATCAATCTACTTTTTCATGATATTCTAATTTTATGACCAGCACCTGTATATATATATTGTAAAATTGGCTGATGATTTTATTATATGCCATTCAAGCATGTCTGTTTACATGCAGACTCCTGACACAATTAATAGATTAGTTTATTTAGTTAGAGAAACAGAGACAGTGTACACTAAACATTAAGGGAGAGATGTATTGCACCAGGTTAGCTCAAGTGCTAATCTACTCCCATAGTTCCTGGGAATGCGTCCGCAGGTGGATGTTTTTTTTTTGTTGCTAACTACAAGGTACATTTCTACATATGCAGGTCAAAAGACCTGTCATTGCCTGCTCCACCTAATATGGAAATAAGTAAAAAAAAAAAAATTACATTTAAAAAATTTGTTTCCATGCACAGAGAGCAACTATGTCCTCAAGAGGTGGACAGAAAAGTCGGACTGGGTCCACCCGCCCTGGTTTTTGCAGGAATCAAACCGGGAATCTGGAGAGATAAAGCTTCAAGGTGCAGACACAGAGCCTATCTTTAACAGTTGTATTCAATTAAATCCTAATAAAATACAGTATATGAGCAGTGGCGCCTCCAGAAATGTTTCATAAGGGGGCCAGATGGGGCCACTAAAAATTGTGGGGTGGCACACTGAATCTAAAAGCCATGATTTCAGGGTTTGAATCTACTATTATGGTAAACCTGCCTGTAGAAATCATAAAGACTTAAGAAAACACCTACCTATATCTTGGTTTATTGTGTGATTGTGTGATGGCTGTGCATAATGGGATGAAATGCTAAACTGGCGCTGCTACAATTTACTCTCACCAGTGGGGGGGCCAGTGGATTGCACAGGGTGGCATCACTGTTTAGTGGTGTATATGAGTGTAACTTGAGGATAACTGAAGGGTTTGACTGTATGAATGTTTGCAGGACACATTTTTATCATCCTCGGTGCTTCGGTGGATTTCTTTAGCTAGAGCTTAAACTCTTCTACATTTTTTTAAGTATCACTTTAAAACCAGCCTAAAGCGTTCCGGGCGGCCTCAAAACTCCAGTTTTCTAGCTTGGTTTAGTAAAGGGTAAAATAATAGTAACCTCTGTCGCATTATATGTGGAAAAAGATTTTAAATGTTTATTTTGTTTATTTTATGCAAGCAACTTTTTTTTGTACAGGGCCTTTTGAACTTTTCAAAGACAATGTTTACAACAACCCAATTAAAAACAAAAAACAATAAATAACAGAGTCTATTAGACGTTTTTTACTCAGGTCATTCTGGGCTATCTCTATAGTTATGCTAGCCTGACGTAGTCCGACTCAATTCTAGTCAGAATATGAGTCTGATACTGCTCCATAGAGCTGTGATTATGGGGCGTGTTTCGAACGAACCAGGAAAAAAAATGCCTCTGCACTCAATTGGATAGACCTACAACCAATAAGAGCAACGGAGTGCGTGATGTATGTTAAGCGAGGCATAGTTGTTGTCCACAAAAATCAAAGCGTGCAGTTTCACGCCTAGAATAAGAAGATGAGACTTGATCGCGTTTCTCTGTTCCTCTTTTAAAATTAATTTGCTGTCGATATCTTCTAGAACAGACCTAATAGCAGAATCTACTCACCCAAACTCTCCAGCGGCGGCCATTATTGTTGTCACCCTAGGGCGCTTTGGTCACGTGGTTGATTACGTTACTCTTGATCATCTGTCCATCATCGTATAAAGCCCGCCCTGACAATTTGATTGGATCGCCTGACAGTGGGCGATAATACTCGCGCTACTATGGAGCAGAGCCAGACCGAACTTCCCCGAACTCAAACCTTGTGGGCGGGACTAAGTTCTGACTGGCACCCAGGCTATAGTTATGCTGCTATAGGCTTAGAATGCTGGAGGACATAGGGAGCCCTTTTTCATCATTCTGCTTAATTTACAGTTGCCTTTTGTATCTCTGCTTCTGTCTCCTTGAACCCCAGTCGGGCCTGAGCAGATGGCCGCTCACACTGAGCCTGGTTCTTAAAAGGGAGTTTTTCCTCTCCACTGTCACTACAAGCATGCTTAGTATGAGGAATTGACTTCAAGTCAATGAGTCGATGCAATCTATGCAAATGGTTTTCCTTAGATAGAAACTTTGAATCAATTTGACTGCATGATCTGTTGAACTGTAAAGTGCCTTGAGATGACCTGTTGTGAATTGGCGCTATAGAAATATTGAACGGTGCTCTGATTTCAGCTGGAGCACTTCTGCTACACCTATTTTTTAACTGACGGCTAACAGAAATGTTCCTATTTGTCACACCTTATTTAATCTTAAAATGCTTCCATTAATGTTTAATTTGGAGATAATCCCTGGTGCAATTGTTATAAAAAAGACACAGGGGACCAACTCCAACTCTTTATTTTTTATTTAACCCCTTGAACCCTACGGACCCACCGGCGGGTCCAGCTGCTACATGACCTTGTAGTTTTAACAAACCCCCAGTTTTGATGTAAAAAACATATTTGGCACAGTTTGGTGACATTTATGGATAAATGTGCCAAAATGGCCTCTCCGCCTAAGAAATTTCTCACTAATACCATTCTAAAATAAATATGATTCATCTGATTGAGTCCACATTTTGTATATTTTTACACAACATTTAGATTTGAAAGTCTGTACTACTTTTTTGTGCTATAAATAATATTTTGGTAGTGTTTTGCAATGTTTATTTCAAAGAAAATTTTGGCGAGGTTCAAAAATTGCAAAATATTTAGTATTTTGTCCCTAATATTTCAGGCAGGGTCAAAGCTACAATGGTGCTGACACCAGAAAACCATTCTATGACATCTTACCTTTACAGACGTACCAAAAGTTTCTTCTTAAATCTAATAGCTTTGAGGCTATAAGTTATTTACTTTTGTGTGTTTTTGTCAGGCAGAAATTTATTTATATCCCCTTAGGGTGTAAGAGGTTAAAGTCTTTTAAATCAATATTAACCAGAGGAGCCTGTGATTCTGTATAACTACTTTATATTTAGTCCTCTTTGTCTCTCTATAATCAAAAATATTGTCTGATGGAGCTATTTATTCTTTATCTCTTTATCCATTTGAAGTTTGTTAGTTTATTCTTACATTTATATTTTTGTATCATTTACAGAGTTTATTTGCAGGTTAATAATTGTTGATACTATTAATCTTTTTATTATTTTTTCTAATTTATTTATTTTTTTGTTCTGAGGTAAGACAGGAAGTAAATGTGGGCCAGTCCACTTTCTATAAGTGTAGGGGCCTGGGAAGGGACCAGCAGGCATTTTGGGTTTGGGACCTATGGTTTTTACCAGAGCAGGAGAGGTAGCAGAAAGAACAAAGGTTGAACTCTGTAATTGCTGGCTAGAAGAAAAAATAAATCATCCTGAACAATCAACAAGTTTGGACACTGAACCTTCTTTTGCCTGCGTACAGAAACTTGACCCCAGTTCACTAGTAGTGGCTTAAGGGAACCTTATTTTCACTAAGAAAAATAATATAAAATTGAATTTTCTTAATTATTAATATTCAGTTACTTTAACAAATTTAATCATGTTAGCAGTGTAGGACATAAAAAAACATGTCTTAAAGTAGCTAAATATCATTAAATAAATGCCAAAAAAGTTGCATTATTTTTTTTCAGTGTTGGATGTTTGGCTTGACAAACAATCGCCACTACATTATTTAAACAACATAGTTTTGTCCCTAAACATGGCCTACTCAGGGGCAGATTTAGGAACTTTGGGGCCCTAGGCAAAGACAGGCAGGGAGCCCTCTGAATTGAGAAGACAACAAATAAAACAGACCCATTATACAGATAGATAAATGTTAATAGAATAGAAATCCATTGTTTGTTCTGCGTTTTGTTCCTCTCTATGTTTTGTACTCAGCTGACTTTTCATGCTGAAAGATTTTTTCCAAGCACTAAGCTCACTTAGCTGATTGCTCCTTCCTGTGTTGCCAAAAAGGCGACGGCAAAAGTAAATAACCCAGTCCATCTTTTCACTGTAGACAAGCCATGATCTGCTTATCTGTTCTCCATTTTTCATTTGGATGAAATAATATCCGCATGAATCATGACAGCAGACAAGATAGAGGAGAGCAGGAGGCGGGGTTACCCAATGGCATAAATATCGAGATAACCCACACACGGCTGTTCTTTCGGCACAATTATTTACCAGAAATGACACGATCGTGTTGTGTGTGAGGCTGCCAGTCCCGGTGTCGTGCCAAGGTAGTTATCCCTGCGAAAATTTGTATCCCCCCGTCGGGAGCGCGCACGGAGTAGGAAGAACAACCCGAGTTAACTCCGCTTCAATTCCAACGTGCAGAACTTGAAATTTGAAAGGTTTTACGTGTATGAAAGTTGAGCTTTACTGTTTTATTCTTTACTTCACATGTTATAGCAGAATATCGCCAGTGATATTGATCTAAAACTAATAATAAAACACAAACGTTTGCTTGAAAGCTGGTCGCTGACAGCAGTGTCTACTCCTTCCTCTGAAAGCAAACAGATCCTTGTTCTTTTCCATACGTTCCTTAAAAAAATCTCTCATTGTTTCAGTGTCCAAATGTTCTCATCTCATTGAAAACCAGGGGCGTGCACACATAGACACTAGGTGGTGCTAAAGCACTAGGAAGTTTGCCCTCTATCAAAGAAAATGCCCTTTTGAAACTCGTTTTTTTTTATTATTATTAATATTATTAAGATTTTACTGAGGTCGGTTTTGAAATGATCTTTTGAAAACCTGAGCCATAAAAAACGACTGAAACAATGCCCCGAAATGACCGACCTACTTGCGCACACCCGACCAGCCTATCTCTCTTCCTTTGTCACGTGAACTCGCTCGGTCGCCCGCAGGGCATGCCAGATGCGCAGCATCATAGCAGTTTTCAGATAGCAGGAACGGTCGCTGACAGGCTGCTTCTCCCGTGCCCCATTAGCCAGGTAATATACAGATCAAGCAGAATCATTTTGTTGTGCATTAAAATGTCTCATTCAGCAGCACCAAACACGCATTTTGCCGACTGGTCACCAGATAAACTAGTTGTCTCCTTGTAAGATGCTATTTTACTTTTTATATTTTGTATCCATATTTTTTATCTTAAGTGTATACATTAGTCTATTTTATTGCATGACGTATACCCACAGTGTTGAGATATTTTTATAATTTTATTTACCTATTCCATATTATATGTTTCATGTTGCACGATTGTACCATAAAAAATTCCTAGTTTGTGAACTCCTTCACTAACAATGGCAATAAACCTGATTCTGATTCTGAAAGTTTTACACTGCAGCCCAAGTCAATGACAGATAACGTGAGGACGACCACATAGGCTACAAATAATTTTGGTAGAGTTTGCAATTGCAAATCTACGGAAGAGGATTAGGGCCACTGAAAAAAAAAAAAATAAGTTAACTGATTTTTAAATTTTATTTCAGTTTAGTATGGGAAAAAAGTCAGAATGCTGAATTTAATCTCATAATTCTAACTTTTTTCTCATAATTCTGACTTTTTGCTCAGTATTCTGACTTTAATCTCAGCATTCTGACAATAAAAAAGTCAGAATTCTGACTTTTTCCCCATGTTAAACTGAAATAAAATTTAAAAATCAGTTAACTTTTTTTTTTTTCAGTGGCCCTAATCCTCTTCTGTACAAATCTATGTGTTAAGACAAACGTTTTCTGTTGTATAGGTTTTGTTAGGCAACATAAATTAACACATTTTGGTCTCTTTATTGTCTTAATTGTATATTGATTTAGTAATTGCAGCACAATGCCAAGAAAGGAGGGTTAATCATATTGAAAAATCTTAAAAGCTGTTCACATTTTATTTTTAAGTGGTTTGTGCAGCAGGTATTAAAATAGCTATTATTTTGTAGGCTACCATAAGTCATATCCACGTGACAAGACTTCCAGTCATGTTGCCCTAATAGCCCATTATTTAAACTAATGTGGCATATTTGTTAAAGCTATTATTATTATTATTATTATTATTATTATTATTATTATCATTATTATTATTATTATTATTATCATTATTATTATTATTATTGTCATGATGGTTATTATTAATATATTGTAGCCAGTCACAGCAGGGAAGCTCTATACAATCAACATATAACAGGACAGGAGATGAGGAAGAGTTCAGGGAAGACACAGAGACAGAAAAAGACCAGGATGAGGGAGAACAGATGGGTGAGGGAAAACAGGGAGATGAGCCAGATGAAAGAAGTATGCTTTAGTCTTTTCTGTTGGTGATGTGACTTTTTTCCATTGAAAACTCACGTTTAGAGAATGTTACAAATAAAAGTCAAATTTCATTCAACATGCGTTTATTTTTTTTTTATAATTAAGTGTTACACGTGCGCTAAAAAGTGCCCTCCCCCCCCTCCTGAGCACCTGCCCCCCAAAATGTCTGTGCACGCCTCTGTTGAAAACTGTTGTAAACCATATACTTGTAATAAAAATGAAATAGAAAATGGAGTGCACGTGTGATCCTTAAAGACTATATGCAGAAGGAAAATAATTTTTTCCTGGTTGAAATTTAGTACTTAAATCTATATTTGTGTTTATAGTAACGTGCAATTTATGTATGTTGTACTATCCTTAATAAACAGTTTGTGTTCTAACATCAGCCGTAACAACCTGCTGTAATCTGTTCCCCCTGTCTAAATCAGACAAAAAAGGCCCCAGCTTTTTCATTTTTGGCTTATAAGCATCTTTTATGATGACAATTTATTCCTGAAACTTTGGATGTGATTGACCTTTATTTCTTAAAGTTACAAGAAGGGAACAAATTATAGCAGGCCACCTGCTAAAATCTGTTCCCCCTGTCTAAATCAGGCAAAAAAGGTCCCAGCTTTTTCATTTTTGGCTTATAAATACATCTTTTATGATGACAAGTAACCCCTGAAACTTTGGAGTTGATTGACCTTTATTTCTTAAAGTTATAACGGGGGAACAAAATTATGGCAGGCCACCTGCTATAATCTGTTCCCCCTGTCTAAATCAGGCAAAAAAGGCCCCAGCTTTTTCATTTTTGGCTTATAAGCATCTTTTATGACGATAAGGGGATACAAATTTTCGCAGGGATAACTACCTTGGCACAACACCGGTACGGTAATTTCGCATTCTGCTTACTTTTTTCCATATAGTCAGAGAAACAAACTCAATCCTTTAGTCCTTCGTTTAGCTATGCTGCGGTTGTTTACATTACGCCTTTTCCACCAAAAATGGCGTCTTAGCAAAAAATGTCACGTGACTGGCGGAGACCGATTGGTAAGCAGAGACTGCGGATGCGTAGGGGCCCCGTCACTGACACCTGGTGGGCCCCCTTCACAATTGTGGACTAGGATGTCAGATTTTAGATGTAATAGTGCTAAAAATTCCTGTTAGAACCCACCTGATTTTAGTATTACTGACCGGTCCTTATTTATTCCACAAGACATGCCAGATTTCAACATGATGGTGAGCCGTTTAAACACGACACCAATAGCAAAGCAGACAGTGGTAATTTTAATTACTATGTTAAAAACTGTGTATAGTTCATTAGACGGTTGGTAAAAACATACATTCATATAATATGTTTCAAACCGCAATAGTTTTTATAGTTTTATTGAAAGGATCCCCATTAGCTACAGCTATGCTGCAGCTATTCAACAATAAAGATATTAAAAGAAAAATTTATTTAAGTTTTTAATTTTGGGGTAATCCAGATAGTTGTACTTCATATGGGGCCCACCCAGATAATGTTTCTTACGGGCCTATTGTTGTGTCGTTACGCCATTGGGGTTACCAATCTACTTGCTCTGGAGAGCAGAGTTCGCTGCTTTTAGATGTTGTCGCCAAAGTCTCCAGTAGCAGAAAAAAGTTGCTAGATTTGGCGCTAGGCGCTTTTAGGAAATGAAAATGCTAGAGGGGTCTGAAAAGTCGCTAAATACAGCGACCAAAGCTCTAATTTCACTACACTGCTCTTTACATCATTTGTTTTCTAATGTTTTGCTGCTGTCTGTTTGGACCTTTCTGAACATGTGCAGTAAATGGACTGATCCAATATGGTGGACACTGAAGGAGGGGCTGAGACACACTCAATATTATAAGAATTATGATGGCATTTTAACAAAAGGATTTTTACCAAAAACATAATTAATGTGCACAAATAAGGAATAGTTGTATTAACCATACATGTAAACAGATGCTTATGGGGCCCCCAGGATCCTGGGGCCTAGGCCTGCTGAAAATATGAACCAAGTCTTATTTTACCAAAAAGAAAAAAGGACATTTATTTTTAATTTACTGTATATTTTATTAGAAAAAAAAACTGTACAAAAGGTCAGAATGAGTAGAAACCTCTGTAGCTACATGTAAATACCAAAAGTCCTTCTGATGACAACCTGCTGAGGAGATGAGTCCCACAGCTCACCTGTTCACACAGATTTCAGCCCATAGATCCACGCAGGTATCTGGTCTACATTCATTTCAGCAACACATATTTTACAGGTTTAAACTTGTAAACTTGTTGGATCCTCTGGAGCAGGACGGGCTGTCAGCCCAAACTAAAAGTCCCCACATCAAGTACTCTGCTCGGTTTACACGTAGAGCTTCTTGTCAAAGTCCCCGCTGATGCTGATGCTTTTAGATGGAGCCTGTTTGATGGGGAAGGAGCCCCGGGCCGCCTGGATGAAGGAGCAGCACAGCAGGGCCCCCCCGGACAGCAGCAGCCCGGCGGCGGCCCAGCCCATGTAGATGGACGCCCCGATCTCCCTCTTCTGCGCAGGAGGAACTTTGGGGTCGTAGAAACCCACGATGATGTTGTTGGCGATCCAGCAGACCGGAACCAGCACGAAGAGCCCGCTGAAGACGTAGATGATGCCTCCGGCGTAGACCACCCTCTTCTTGACGGTCTCGTCCTTGATGCAGTTGGTGCACTGCGCCCCGGCCACCGTCACGGCCAGCCCGACCACCCCCAGCACCGCGGAGATCACCGTCAGCGCGCGCGCTATCTGCAGGTCCTGCTCCAGGCCCAGCACCGAGTCGTGGATCTTACACTGCATGTGTCCGGTGCTCTGAACCACGCAGGACATCCACAGCCCCTCCCACGTAGTCTGAGCCACCACGATGTTGCTCTCGATGAAGGCGTTCACCTTCCAGGTGGGCATCCCGCAGGCGATCATCACCAGCAGCGAGCCCGCGACGCACAGCGTCATCCCCAGGCACTCCAGACAGGCGGCCACCATGCTTCTGGTTCTGGTTCTGGGTCTGGTTCTCCTGCTGATCCCTGGAACGTGCTTCAGTCTTTGGCTGCTTTCTGATCACAGCTGCTTTTTATTCAGCATCCTCCCTCAGAGAGAGAGGCAGGATGCTGAAAACTTTGGACCAATCAGCAGCGGGGGCATCTTTGCGTCAGCTGCAGAGGAGGGAAGCATCTGTATCCCGCATAAAAAACAAAACACAGGAGACTGTGACGGCTTTATGTTTACAGTTTAGATCCGATGAACCTCGTGTCAAGTGTCTTCCTGTAATTTGGACCAGACAGATTTCCAGTCCAGGAGAATAAAGGATCCAAACGTAGTTCTAAAGGTGATTTATTTTTAATAAGGTGCATTGATTCAGTTCACTTTATTTATCTATTCATTTCTATTCAGTTTATGTAGCGCCAGTCCACAACACACGTCATCTCAAGTTACTTTACAGTACAACCAGATAGATTCATTGACTCAAAGCCAATCCTTCACACTAAGCATGCTTGTAGCGACAGTGGAGAGGAAAAACTCCCTTTTGACAGGAAGAAACCTCCAGCAGAACCAGGCTCAGTGTGAGCGGCCATCTGCTGAGGCCGACTGGGGTTCAAGGAGACAGAAGCAGAGATACAAATATATATATATATATATATATATATATATATATATATATATATATATATATATATATATATATATATATACACACATCCAACTACACAAGATGATAAAGATTGAGGGAGGCGTTATAGAGATTGATGGCCACAGGTAGGAATGATTTTCTGTGGCACTCTGTGGTGCATCTGAGTCCTCTACTGAAGGAGCTCGTCTGCTGGACCAGTGTGTCGGATATCCTTTTTACCATTTTTGTGGATTGGTTCAACTAGATAGACTAGAAGTAATCCCACTATGTTGAGCTCGCTTCGTGGAAAGGGCCTCTGTGTATCAGTGCTGTCCTGTTTCTCTCACTATGAGTATCTGTATGTGCTCTCTTTCATCCTCTGACATGGGAGCTGGCTCAGAGCTCATCTGCCTGGTTGTGTGTTTCCTGGATGAGGCCGCCTTTTATACTTGCCTTTTCTATCTCTGCTTCTCTCTCCTTGAACTCCAGCGAGCCTTGGAAGATAGCCGCTCACACTGAGTCTGGTTCTACCGGACTTCTTCCTGTTAAAAGAGAGTTTTCCTCTCCACTGTCGCCTCAACTATGCTTAGTGTGAGGGATTTAGATAATGAGTCGATGCAATCAACTTGTTTTTCCTTAGAAAACTGGCTGCCGGTGGAGCCCGCTGGCTTGTCCCTGTGGCTCCTGGGGGCTTTGGCATTGTGGTGGCTGGGGGTTTTTCTCGAGGCCGTCTCTCCTCTTTTCTTGGTGGGGGTCTGGGTTGGCCCCTCTTGGGCAACTTTGCTCTGGGTTTTGGGTCAAAACTCGCCTCGGTGCTCTGGCTCGGTGCTTCCTTTCCTGATCTACTTACATCGCAGTGTCTATATAATCTGTAATACTCCCTGTATGAATTATAATAAAGCTATTTATATTCATAAATCAAGCGGAACACTATGGTGATAAATCTGTTGTTGTTTTTTTGGCATCAAGACAATTACTTTTATTGCCACATTGCAAGACATTACACTGTTAAAAAAAAAGAGAAAACGATAGAAAACTCAATCTGACTTTATGATCTGGTTGAATTGGTTGAAATGTGTCTTGAGTTGGCGCTATATGATAAACAGATTTGAATTGAATAGAAGCAAAGCAGGGAACAGTTTTATGGAATAATATCATACAGTTGGCTTATCAAGATTTTTTGAGCAAAAAGTGGTCAGTCTAAAAATGGAATGAAAGAGGTGGAAATGAGCAACGGCTGAGTGTTTCTCTGGCACATGTGATGTTTACTGGAGCAAGAAAGAAGCGTGCAGATTGAAGCATGGTCACACCCACAGTAATCACTCAGCTGCTGTTTGGCACACAGTCTTGATGTGTGGTCGTTCTTTCAAACATTTTGAATCCTAACAGTCCACTCGGAAGAGTTAGGTTGTGTGTTTGGCTTTCCACTGACTCACCAATGGGATCTGGGGGCAGATAATACAGAATAAGAGGAGGAAGAGGTGTGGTTCAGAGATAACATTTCTTCCCTCTAATGCTCCGATCCGTTTACCCGAAAACTTGGAGCTGGAACTAACGGCCATTACATATTCTGATAACAAACCATTGCAAGGTGATGACACATTTTACAGTCATACATGCAAATATTTTCTGACACAACAGCAACATTTATAAAGACCAACAAAGATTGATAAATTAAATGAAACTATGGCTTCAGCTGTGACTTTGTTTCAGGGTAGATATTCTAACTTACTGTTTATAATCAGGTCAAAGTTAGTGTTGACACTCCCTAAATTTGATTGAGCTCCAGATAACATTTCTCATAAAGCAGTTTGGAATTCAAACTTCCCGATTCAAGGAACTGACGTAGGTCAAAGTGAAAGGCAAGAAATGCTCCAAAGCAAACCAGCACTGCTAATAATTCTGATGAATCCAGTTCAGAGTGCTCCACATCACCAAACTTGTCTTCTATTTCATTTTCACAGGTGTGAAAATCCTGTGAACTTACACTAAATTGAGAAGAATTGATTGTCTAATTTAATATTTTTAATAATTTGGTTAGACAATGGTTGCATTCTACAGCATTTCCCAAAGTGGCTGCATACTGGAGTAGCTCTGCTATCCTCTATTCTGTTTTTCGATCAAAGTTTCATTTTCAGATTGTTGTTCTCCTCTGGTGTTGGATTCTCTGCACCTGGAAAAAAAGAAATGTTTGCTCTTATCTTTTTGTCTGGGGAATTTTTTTAATGATGTATAATCATGGCAAACAGTGTTTTTGTTGTTTCTTTTTTAACCAGAAGCAGCTTTTGAGATTAAAATCTCAAAAGCTGAAATGATCCAGCGAAAAGAGAAGAGTTATGTCTTCCATCAGTCATTATGGGCAGTATGAGATATTTAGAAAACAAGTTGGATGAACTACAGGCCCTAGTAAAGACCATGCTGTAATATTAAAAGGCTTTATAATTTGCTTCACCAAAACATGGCTGGAAGGTCATATCATTGTCTCCGGAATTTCTCTGCCAACTTTCAGATCATTTGATCAAACTACCAGTTTTAGTCTGTGAGGCAGACACCCTTTTTACTTTTAAGGCTAGGCTTAAAACTTCCCTTTTTGATAAAGCTTATAGTTACAGTGGCTCAGGTTATCCTGAGCTATCTCTATAGTTATGCTGCTATAGGCTTAGACTGCTGGAGGACATAGGGACCCCTTTTTCACCATTCTGCTTCATTCTATCTCTATTCTTCCACTCTGCAGAATCTGTTAGTTCAATCTCTAATGCTCTGCTCTCTCTGATTTTTTTCATAGTAGCTTCATGTGGTCTGTTCCTGTTTGGCTGTGACTCCATCCTGGAGAGAAACATCAGCTGTGCTGCTGCCATCAACACCTTTGTTTATAGCAGTGGCGGCTGGTGAAAAATATTTTTGGTGGGGCTGATATAGCCTAGTGTATGTCTCCAACTAATCCGGAATAAGAATTCAAATAAACAATTGGACAATACATACAATTTAACAGTAATGATTTAATTTACTATATAATAACAGTAACAGTGATGATTTGGGTCACTGTGACGGGGTTCTTTGGCCTCCAAGAATCCAGTCTCAGTCGGGTTACTGGTGTTGGTGATTTATTGAGCTAAAAAACTCAAAACAGGGTGCAAAAGAAACTAAACATATACAAGATCCTCTGGGCCTCAGCCTCCCTCCAGTTACCAGCAATGTAACAAAGAAACAGAAAACAAAAATTGCCGCTTTTCTTCCCACAGCCCTCATTAAATAGTTTAAGCCCCTCACCTCAGGCTACCCTACAACAGGGATGTTCTTCTGGCAAACGGGTAGATAAATAAGGATCTCACCGAATTTGGTGGAAGCTGCATCTCGTTCGTTACAATCGCCATCTTCCCTCTAATTGTCTGCACCTGCGCTTGGGTTCAGAAGCCTGTTAAAGCGCAGTATTTTCAGCGCCCCAAGACCATAAAGTTCCGAGACGCTGATTGGCCATTAAATTCACCTAGCAATAGTACATGATTGACAGATTCTCTGCAAATGTGGGGCTGTCTGATCAGCGCCCCCAGAACAGAGACGGTAGGAGTCTGTCTGTGGAAATCCACAAATTAATGACAGTAGATAGGGAAATGTAGTTTATATAATTTGTTTTGCTTATAGGTACACAGTCTAGAGAGTAAAACTGACATTTATGAGTTAATTTCTAAAAATATATTTTACGTTTCTCTCTTCTTATCAGGGAGGGCTTCTGCTTCTTTCCGCATGTCTTCTTCTGTCTCCTTGAACCCCAGATGGCCTCGGCAGATGGCCTGGTTCTGATGGAGGTTTCTTGCTGTTAAAAGGGAGTTTTTCCTCTCCACTGTCGCTACAAGCATGCTTAGTGTGAGGGGTTGCCTTCAAATTAATGGGTCGATGCAAACAACTGGTTTTCCTTAGATAGAAAACTTTAAATCAATTTGACTGTATGATCTGATTAACCCTAAAGGGTCTTGAGATGACATGTGTTGTGAATAGGGATGGGGATCGAAACCCGGTTCCATCAAGGACCCGGTTCCACTTTTTTCAAAACCCGAAAATCAATAACGTTTGGGCTTATCGATACCACTATCGAGTCTGGTCATTTTTTTTTTTTCTCCCGGAGGTCCTGTAACATAATTGTGTGTCCCTCGAGTCGCGTCACAGCATTTAAATCTAATCAATCCAATTACTGCAGCATGTACACCAATGTTTTGGAATGAAATTGTAAGCAAACAGATATTAAAAGTAAAACAAGTGAAGTCTGGCACTTAACGATCGATAAGCAGTATCGATAAAGGTATCGATATCAATAAATATTAACGATCCCCATCCCTAGTTGTGAATTGCCGCTATATAAATAAATTGAATTGAATTGTAATGAATTAAAAGGGGACAATCCACAGTATTCAGATGCAATTTATTCTGACTTTAATTGGAGTCATTTTGGTTGAAAAATCATAACTAAGAAAAGCTGTGATAAAAGGACCCAATAATCTTAAACTGTAGCATGAAATGTAAACCTATGAGGAAACCTGCAAAGAGACACATGGACATGAGAGCTAATTTGCCAGCTAAGAACATAATAGAAAACTAGTTGCCGGCCTTTTAGCCTAAACAAGGACGTCATTTGTTGCACAAAAAAAAGCCCAACAAAACATCCCTTAAGGAAACACAATCAGCTCTACGCCTGCATATCTCATTACTCCTCTGCACGCAAAAGCAACAATGCACGTGTGCCTCAATAAGAATATGTCATGATGTCACGTAGCAGGTTAGTGGGTCATGGTTAACATGCTGCTATTTATTAAATATGCGAGAGAATGTGTATTAATCACAAGTGAGATGGGGGAAAAGGGTTGTAGGCAGACTTAATAGACCATGTGTGTGAAATGTTCTTAGTGTCTTTAGAAAGCCAGATGCTTCCTCTTCTTGTTGCTACTTAAGAAAAACCCTAACATCCTCTATCTTCAGGCTTAGCAATTCAAAACATCTGTTCTGAATAATCACAGCTCAGCTTTAACCTCTGCAGTATTATAAAAACATCCACGTGCTCATTTCTCTCTGTTGCCCTTCTTAAACATGTCGAAAATGACTCTTTTCCCCTTCAAATGTAGTCAAACTTTACTTTTTTTATTTATTGTTTAGTACTATTAGCCTTCAATTACAGTATTGCCAAATGTAGACAACAACAGGAGGTAATTGGTGGAGGACATGAGGCAAAAGTCCAGGAATCTCTGACAGATGAGTGGAGAAGCAACAGCTATTTCTTCTGGGGCGCCTGCTGTACTGCATTTTTAAGTGTAGCCTTTAACTTTACAACGTATTTGCCTTTTTATATTCTTATCTTGTACTAAAACTTGGCCAGGACTCCCTTGAAAAAGAGATTATTAATCTCAATGAATAAAAAAAAGTGTTCTAAAACTAACACTAAGTAGCACATCACATGATATGGAGGTAAAATGTTTTTTTTGTTGTTTTTATTCCACAAATGACACCCTGAAAATAACTATAAACTCCAGTTCTTTCTGTATTTGTTGCTCAAAGTGTCCCTCTTTCTGCCACTGTTTGCATGTTTTTTTTGGCTGGATGACTGCCAAAAAAACTCGTTTAAAGAAGAAGTCTGGTAAATGGATCATTATCTATTCCTAAAACGAATGAGTTTGCAGCGATTTAATGAATTTAGCATTAATCAGTAAAAAAAATAAAAATAATAATTTTCGGCATGATCACTAAGTCTGGGAGCGGCCATTTTTGCCCAAATATAGTAACACCTCACTCCTGCCATCTTCCAGCAGTGACGTCACGGTGTGGTATCCTAGCGCCATTCTACCTTTGGAACAAGCCAAATCAATGGGAACTACTAGACACATCTGCAATCAACAACAATTATTGAAGATTTCCAGAGGACTTCACCATTGAAATTCACCAGAGCTATAGTTAAACTGACAATGCCCACGTTCATGGCAGCTGGATGTTGGAATACATCAGATAAAAGTGAAAAAAACATTAGTTATTTCACCTTTCCGATTCCTGATCCTCCACGGACGGGTTCATCGTTGGATTGCCAACATGAAGAGGGAGGATTTCATGCTGTTTCATGCTACCTTTTTTTTTCTAGTGTGGTGTCTTCTGAAGCTGGACACTTCATTTCTCTACTCTTCCTAAAGGTTATTGACTTTTCAAAACCCAACAGCATGAAGCACATAAAAGGTGGACAGACATTACAAGATGAGAGCATATTAAAAGAACAGAATATGCAGAGATGTTTTTGGATGATTAACTGTTGTCTTAGTTATCATGAATAAAATAAGTAATACCTTTACTAGTATGCCTTTGCATTCTATAATAGATTTATTCAAGAATTTCAAATCTAAAATCTGAGCTGAGCACAACAGATTCACCAGCTAAACTCTGAAATGAACAAACGTGGATCATACAGTTTAGGAGATGGTGTTTCTAAACGACAGCAAAACAATAACGGAATAATAAGCTAAATTAATTGCTCTGGTTGACTATTTGTGTGAAAGATAATTCAGGTATTTGGAGTGTGTTGTACAGCTGCCCGGCTGAGCAGAGATGCATTCATGAATGAAGCAGCCATAAGGGCCACAGTAACAACGAAGGAGCTGCAGAGATCCACGGCTCAGGTGGGAGAACCTGTTGATAGAACATCTCTTAGTCATGTTCTACAAAATAATAGATAAATTACAAAGAATACTATTACAAAGTGGCATAAAGAAAGTGCTGGTATTAGTTGAATTTTCAGCTTGCCAAAAGCAATTCCTCAGACAGCAAACATGTAGAGGAAGCTGCTCTGGTGAGATAAGACCCAAATTAAACTCGCTGGCCAAAAATACTGTGCAAAGCAGAAAACTGACTCTACACATGACTATCCAGCTTACAGTGAAACAGAACAGTTAAGATGGTCTGTGTTATTGACGAGATGAGCTATATATGTGACAAAATTGGAATAAAACCCAAGAGAGGCTAAAAAAAACTTTGGAAGTTTGTCTTTCAGTAGAACAGCGACCCTCTTTCTGTAATAAAAAGCCGGTGCCAATCATAGACAGGTTTCAGATATTACAGGAGACAATCCCCCCCTTAACGGCAATCCTCCCCTTTAAAGACCAACCTTCAGAATCATAGACAGGTTTCAGATATTACAGGCTAACAATGGAACCAAACGACCCAATCGTCGGTTTCAATTTGCTTGTTTCCAAGCATTACAAGGTCTTGCCTATATAAAGACTCAAACTCACTGCGGATCCAGACATTTGAATTGAGAAAGTTCCTTGAGAAAGCGAAACGTCTTCAAATCTTGGAAACCAAGTCCAGTGGATTGTTTTTTTAATAAAAAAAAAAAAAAAAAACTTTTACAGAACAATTAAACCACAATTCAACATTGTAAAAAAAAAGGATTACTTATATTTATGTAAAAAAAAAAAATTGCATCAAGCTGAAATACTTAAAGAATAAACATTCTTTCATCAGAACTCTTCCCAAACCTTAAGAACAGTATATAGAAATGTTTATCAGTTCTTTTAGGGTTTCATCCCTATGTTACTGCAGAGAGACATTCAGTTTTATGAGTTGGTGCAGCTCACCCTTTGGCATACGTTGTTGTATTTGTTTTGTTTTTAAGGGTCAGTGTGCCTGGTGTGTCCTGCTGCCAGCTGACGTAGACGCAGTGTGTCAGAGGGCATAGATACAGCTGTGTTAGGATGTCCTGTCTCTTATCCCTTCCCTGCGTCTCTATTGTTCTCTGAGCCACTAGGGAATGTTTACCTCCTCGTCTTCCACCTCAGCCCTTTTTATTATCAACTATGAAATTTCACCTGCCGATGTTGTTTGGCACGTAAAGGAGTGATGCCTTGTTTTATGGTGTTTAGTTGTGTATTTGTCTGGGATCAGAATTTGCCTGGAGTCTTGATGCTGTATTGTCAGTCTTCGGTTTGAACTTATTAAGGGTAATGTTGAGTCAGTAATGAGACAGCGGGATGGGAAACACAACGATGCATGACTTACATCATGGACGTAATTTTGGGGAGGGGATGGCGGGGACATAGCCTGACGTAGTCCTACTCAATTCTAGTCAGAATCAGGAAAAAAAAATGCCTCTGCACTCAATTGGATAGACCTACAACTAATAAGAGCAACGGAGTGCGTGACGTATGTTAAGCCACGCATAGTTGTTGTCAACAAAAATCAAAGTGTGCAGTTGCACACCTATAATAAGAAGATGAGCCTTGATCGCGTTTCTCTGTTGGTCACGTGGTTGATTACGTTACTGTTGATCATCTGTCCATCATCGTATAAAGCCCGCCCTGACAATTTGATTGGCCCGCCAGATATTGTGCTAGCATACTCACGCTACTGTTGAGCAATGCCAGACCGAACTTCCCGACCTCAAACGTTGTGGGCGGGACCAAGTTCGGAATGGCACCCAGGCTAGCGGGGACATGTCCCCTGCATTTTCTCAAACGTCCTTTTTTGTCCCCTGCACGTTTTACTGTACTGTCCAAAACCAACGTTACGCTACAGTACACAGACATTCTTCGAGCACTAGGACCAAGAGGAAAATCGCAGCTCAAGCTGAAGCCCGCTTCCCTGAGATTCGACCGCCTACAAGCTCCTGATTGGCCCACTGTCTTTTGTTGTGTGATTGGCTGTCACCACTGTCACTCCTGAGAAGCTCACTTTACAAACATCTGAAGCGACACAGAATCAGGTCTGTGATTGGATGGTTGGACAATCTGAAGATAGCTATATTAAAAAACACTTGAAAACAAAATTTAATCCCTGACTTACATAAAAGTGATGCACTGATAACAAACTATGCTAAAAAAAAGCAAAAAGCGTGCTGAGAGATTTATAATCTAGGTTAATAAAGGAAACTCAGGTACTGCCAAAAATGTTTACCTTTGTATTTAGCATGAGTAAATAGTGATGAAAAGAACACAGATCAAGTCATCATGAAAACCATCATATTTTAGAACCATATAGCTCAGAATGTGTTTCCCAAAGGCAGCCATTTGCAGCAGCACTGCAAACCGATGGAAGGTATGATCGCTTTCTGGAGAAAATGCAGGAAGAAGACGAAAAAAAAAGCTTCTCTGTTTCTGTGAAATAAAAAATAATTATTAGATGACCAGATCATTGAGACTAGAGACTATTTTACATCATTGTTTCAATTTCTTAGAGTAGGGTGAGTAGATTTCCCAATTTGTCCCAAGAGCTATTTTTAAATCTGAAACTAGGGGACAATACAAACCAACACTGTAAAAGTGAGTCGCACAGAAACACAGCTGAACAAGAGTCCTGCATTGTCCCTCATCCTTGTTGTCCCACATTAATTTTTTTTTTTAGATCTGGTCACCCTATGTGAGAGCAATGTCACTCAGAAACATCCTCAACATCCAGAGATCCAGATTCTTTAATACAAATGATGGTTTTCATTCTATTTCAATTCAGTTCAAAGATACTTTATTGACCCCAAATGGAAAATACTTCTTTATCTAAACGTCATCATAGAGGTTTTTATTGAGCTGACTGAATTTCAGTTGCAAAAAAAAAAAAAAAACATATTTAACTTTAACTTTCATGACATAATTTTTATGCAAATGATGCGTCTTATCTTTAAGCTTATGTTCAATGTCGTTACCTTGTTTCTACACAGACAGGATTACAAGTGAAAAGCAAGATTATAAACAAGCAAGGTAAGGAAGTTTTAAAAGAAACAAATCCAACATATTTTAAGACAATTGGCCATCATGAGGCAAATATTACAGCAGTTTCACTGGAGAGCCATTAGTCACTGAGTGTTATTGGTTCTACAAGCTAGTGATTCAGACGAGAGGAAATACCAACACAAAGAGGTCATCAGTGTGCGGTGATAAGAAATAAACGTTCAGCGTCACTGGGTTCTTCAAACCCGCTGTGCCTCTGCCTCCTCTTCTCCTGGTGACTCCTTCCACCTGCTTAACAAAAACTGGATATGACAAACTCCTGCTGAGAGTTCCCCCATATCACAGCTGTCTTATGAGAATACAGGGCTGGACCTTTATTATGAGCAAAGTGACATTTAAAAGAACTGTTATCTGCTGCTGATTACGGTTTAGTTGCTCTGTGACAACATACTGACCTATTTAACAATATTTCACCATTCCACCACAAAACAGATATGTAAAGCTTGTTTTCTTTATCCTCATTTAGCCTAAAGAAGAGTAAAGATGAGCAAAGTGAGTAAGTAGCATGCACAGACAAATAAGAACAAGAAACAGATTAGTCATTTACTTCATTTGGATGGAATTAAATTGATCTGAGATAATAAAGTAAAAAATCTTGTTGTTATTTTCTATCAAAACCTGTCATTTAAATCCCATATCAAAGAGATTTCTAGAATTTTCTTCTTTCATCTTAGGAATATTGCAACAATTAGAAATATCCTGTCCAGGGGTGATGCTGAGAAACTAGTCCATGCATTTGTTACTTCAAGGCTGGAGTAACAATTTGAATCATTTTCACTGGATGATCTGGTGAACTGTAAAGTGCCTTGAGATGACATGTGTTGTGAATTGGCGCTATAGAAATAAACTGAATTGAACTTGTCGTCTATAATTCTCTTCTTGACGACTTAAAATTGAAGCTAAGTTTTATAAAAATTCAAAGTTCTTAAAAAGCAGAAAAAGTCTCAAACAAAGATCAAAAAATTTAGGCAGAGGCAGCTGAGTCCGGGTCCAGTGTGTTTATTGCTAAACACAACACATTCACACTGAGCTGGTCACCGGTGAGCCGCCCTTTGATCCCTTTGATCCCAAAAGGATCAATTACGTGATTATGCAGGTGATTACTAATCTAAAACACCTTAAATGTGAACTCACCCAAGTGACAAAAGTTTATATATATATATTGTGCACCCTAAACCAAACGTGAGATTAAACACACACCATATAGTAGAAGTGAGTAATATAAGATGTGGTGGTGTCTGAGTAAATATTAAACTAATAAAATGCAGAAAACAGAATATACAAAAACAAAGAGGGATCCCCCTCTTGGCTCCCTTAAGAGGACCCGTCCTCGTTGCTTACTTTTTTTGTAGCAAGATTTTCTAATTCTGTTTTCTCAGCAGAGGCAAATACCAATGCCCAAGCAGCATCTTGTGTTACGAGGTCACTGCATTTATCCCCTACATTGGTGGTATTTCACACCCATACATACACAAACACAAACAAAAAGCTTCATCAGGCCCGGACTATGCCAGGCAAACACATCTTCTAGTGGTCAAAGGACCGTCATTACAACCAACATAGGAGTAA